>NC_091162.1:18341367-18543867 GCF_040958095.1 Procambarus clarkii
TAGCACTCATGGCGCTTCGGGCAAGTCCTTAATCCTAATATTCATACACACACATCCCCAGGAAGCAGCTTTCTAATTCCCAGGAACCTATTTACTGCTAGGTGAACAGGCGCATCAGGAAGAAGGAAACTGTCCATTTGTTTCCGCCTCTGCCAGGGATCGACCCTTAGGACTATGAACCCCGAGCGCTGTCCACTCAGCCGTCAGGTCCCTCGTAATGTATTCATATCAGCATTTGGGTTGTTCTCGAACACACTATTAACATAATACATTAAATTGCGTAAGTAACTTATCACAACTAACTTGCTAACTAAATGTATTTGGGAGGTCGGTCCCTAAGCCCATTATGTCGCCTCTGTAACCTTTCCGCTACCTCCCACACGATGGGAATGAGGTGCATAATAAATGAACCAAACTAACTCACTCCAGATACAAACTGGACTACCATGGACTGTAACTGAAGGGTGAGTACGTGGTTATTTTTCTTACTAAATCTAAATATACAAGCAGCTTAATTGCGGTAAGGGCTACACGGGGCACGTGGAGGGGCTACAGAACTTTAATATATCTAAAGCTAATCTATTTTCGTCTGAAATTTGCATTCCTCGTGGCTGGATGGTTTGCCATACACGAACACGATTCATAAGTCAATATTTAAACATAATATATAAAGTCTTTGCAGTTGTATAGTACATTATCCCGACAAGTCTTTATACGGGGTCTGATAATTAGTCTCGTGGTGTAGTGGTAACACACTCGCCTGGAGTTTCGCGTGCTCTTTGTCCTGGGTTCGTATCCTGGCCGGGGAGGATTTACTGGGCGTCAATCTTGTAACTGTACCTACTGTTTACCAACAGTAAAATGGGTCCCTGGTTGTTAAACGATTTGGCGGGTCGTATAAGATTAAGGACTTGCCCGAAACACTATGCGTGCTGCTGGCTGTACAGGAATGCAAGAACTTGTATATATAAATAAATAAATAAATAAAAAATAAATTCAAATAATTAATCATTGAATGTGTCGGGGGACAGGAAGACAGTATGTGTTCATACACGGTAAACTTAAATAGAGGCGCCCCCCCCCTCCCAGGTCGAATTACTAATCCCTCCCAGGATACAACCCCACAACAAACTGACAAACTCCTGAGTACCTACTTACTGCTAGGTGAACAGTGCAATAGGTGAAAGGAAATGTGCAATAGGTGAAAGGAAATGAATTCTGGATTCGAATCCAGAATTCTCGATTGTGCGTCGAGAACGAATCCGACTGTATACTGTGATGCTTGGACAAGTTGGCTCGGTCCCTAATTTACACCTGTATAGTTTGCATCTTAATTGCTCATTGAATTGAAGAGATTAATTACCTGCAGCTACCTGCCACTGCACGTAACAGTAACCCAACTTGATTCAGTGAGTGAGAGACGCGTTTTGCTGTATATGCATCCGTGCCTAATATCTAAATTAATGATAGCCTCTCCTTTAACTAGAGAAAATCCTTGATAAACCAACTGAAGTTTCCAGACTTCAAAACGTACGTTTCTTCCGTACGTTTGCTCACAAGTTTAAATTAAATATATTTCTTGGTAGCGTTAGCCACAGCCGTTTATTATGTAAAATTATAGAAGTTGTAATGGCGTTCACATATACTCTTAATTTACGAGAATGATGGTTTTGAAAAAAGTGTACATAAAATATTTACTCATATAATTCATAAAATATTCATATTAATATGCACTTTGTTATATTCCTGCCTTGTGCAAATATTCAATGTGTATGTTAGCGGTAAATTTAAGCAAAGTAATTTTTTTCTAAACTCGAACACAGTCTTGTATTTTTGCTTAACGCACTGGGAGGCAGACGCATGCACACGCATATATACGAACACGTGCACTCACGACAATTGGGTTAGAGAAATAAGTACTGGATTTTAACTCCAGCAAATGTAAGGTGATGAAAATGGGAACACGAGACTGGAAATCAGCAGGATGATATACAATGAAGGGAAATATAATTCCTTGTCAAATAACTAACTAGTTTCTCCGTGTAACGACTAGTAGGGAGGTTATCTTGGTTATCTTGAGGTTATCTTGAGATGATTTCGGGGCTTTAGTGTCCCCGCGGCCCGGTCCTCGACCAGGCCTCCACCTCCCAGGAAGCAGCCCGTGACAGCTGACTAACACCCAGGAACCTGCTAGGTAACAGGGGCATAGGGTGAAAGAAACTCTGCCCATTACCTGGTTGATGGGGTTCTGGGAGTTCGTCTACTCCCCATATTGTATATTGTTTTCTCGCCGGCGTTGTTTCTCGCCGCAGCATTGTTTCTCGCCGGCGCCTGGGATCGAACCCAGGACCGCAGGATCACAAGTCCAGCGTGCTGTCCGCTCGGCCGACCGGCAAGTTCACGTTTCTCTCAGGCGTCTGCAGCTCTACTCATTGTATACTCCCCTTTCCTCTCCAGACAAACATCCAACTGTCTCCCGCAACCCCTCTGATACTCTTTCCTTTGCACCCCCCCCCCCACTCCATGCCCCCCACATCCACACGGGGTCATCCGTACACCCACAACAGTCTTTCATAACCTATAACTAGCATTTCCCCCCACCATCTTAAAGTCTGCAACACCCGCTTCCTGTACCCTCTCGCTCGTGACGCCTTTTCACATTGATACTCTTACCTCCCACCCCTCCTCCCCTCCCACAGTTCTACACCTTCCATACCAACAAATTTATCGCACCTGCTCTCCCTCACCCGCCCCTGCTCTCCCTCGCCCTCCCCTGCTCTCCCTCGCCCTCCCCTGCTCTCCCTCACCCGCCCCTGCTCTCCCTCACCCGCCCCTGCTCTCCCTCACCCGCCCCTGCTCTCCCTCGCCCGCCCCTGGTCTCCCTCACCCGCCCCTGCTCTCCCTCACCCGCCCCTGGTATCCCTCACCCGCCCCTGGTCTCCCTCGCCCGCCCCTGGTCTCCCTCACCCGCCCCTGCTCTCTCTCGCCCGCCCCTGGTCTCCCTCACCCGCCCCTGCTCTCTCTCGCCCGCCCCTGGTCTCCCTCACCCGCCCCTGGTCTCCCTCGCCCGCCCCTGGTCTCCCTCACCCGCCCCTGCTCTCCCTCGCCCGCCCCTGCTCTCCCTCACCCGCCCCTGCTCTCCCTCACCCTCCCCTGCTCTCCCTCACCCTCCCTTGCTCTCCCTCACCCTCCCCTGCTCTCTTTCGCCCGCCCCTCGTCTCCCTCACCCGCCCCTGCTCTCCCTCGCCCTTCCCTGCTCTCCCTCGCCCTCCCCTGCTATCCCTCACTCGCCCCTGGTCTCCCTCACCCGCCCCTGCTCTCCCTCACCCGCCCCTGGTCTCCCTCACCCGCCCCTGCTCTCCCTCGCCCGCCCCTGCTCTCCTTCGCCCTCCCCTGCTCTCCTTCGCCCTCCCCTGCTCTCCCTCGCCCTCCCCTGCTCTCCCTCGCCCTCCCCTGCTCTCCCTCGCCCTCCCCTGCTCTCCCTCACCCGCCCCCTATCACTAGCTTGCCCACCCCCCTCCCCTGCATCCCCGTCCACCTCCCTCACTCGCATGCAAGCCCCGCGGGTTAACAGGCACGAACAACCCCCCCCCCCCCCCCTCCCTACTAGTAAGCAAACACGCTAACTAGTGCTTGCTATATGGAGAGAAAGATCTGGGTGTTGGTATCACGCCGAACCTGTCCCCAGAAGCCCACATCAAAAGGATATAATCAGCTGCATATGCTAGATGGGCCAACATAAGAACTACCTTTTATAAATTTGCGTAAAGGAATCATTCAGAACCTTGTATACCACTTATGTCAGACCAATCCTAGTGTATGCAGCTCCAGCCTGGAGTCCATGCCAAGTTAAACACAAGACAAAGTTCAAGAAGATTCAGAGGTATGCCACCAGACTGGTCCCGGAACTGAGAGGGGTATGAACTATGAGGAAAGGCTACGGGAGCTAAACTTCACGTCCCTGGAAGACAGAGAAATGGGAGATATGATCAATACCTATAAAATTCTCAGGGGGAACTGACAGGGTGGGCAAAGACAAACTATTTAGCACGGGTGGGACACGAACAAGGGGACACAGGTGGAAACTTAGTACCCAAATGAGCCAGAGAAACAATTTTTTTTTTCAGTGTCAGAGTAGTTAATAAATGTAATGCACTAGTCAGTGATGTGGTGGAGGCTGACTCCATACACAGTTTCAAATGTAGATTTGATTGGATTCTTCAGCCCAATAGGCTCAAGAATCTGTACATCAGTTGACTGACAGTTGAAAGGTGGGATCAAAGAGCCAAAGCTTAATCCCCAGCATGCACAACAACTAGGCGAGTATACGGCCACCCCCTCGCTCACCCGCGCCCCCTCCCCTACCCACTCCCCTCCCCTGCCCTCTCCCCTACCCTGCCCACTCCCCCGTCCCCTAGCCTGTGTGCTCAAAACCCCCCTTGCACTTATGCTTTTAAGGACAGCAAGCAGTCAGATGTTTTGAACTGGAGGAATGTAACCAGTGGGATCCCACTAGGTCCACTAGTGGTCCTTGGACCACTACTGTTATTAATTTATGTGAACAACATATGCGTGCGAATAAGCTCATGCATGTCATTGTTTGAGCCCGTCCTCTGAGCAAATCCATTACCATGAGCATCAAAATGTCCCATCAAACCACCTAGATAGTTGCAGGTATGTAACGTCATATTTGTGATCTGAAACAGCCCCATGAAACAGCTGTATCCGACTTGAAAAACCCACCATGGACATTCCCCCGACGCACTTATTCCAGAGGAACCTCCAAGTGACTGCTGGATAGAAGCAGCCAGCGGAGAATCCACCCACCTTGACAGAGTGCAAGACTAGAACCCAGTGTGTAGAAAATCTCTGAGAAAGATGAAAAAACTGTGGAAACGAGTGATTGTCCCACACGACCAGATCGGCGGATTCTAAATAAACCCTGAAGACACAACGTCACAGATCCCCCACACCCGGTGCCCCCTTCTTGGATTTTCCTTACCACAAATTTCTTCAATGTCTACCACAGACCCCTGCCCCGGCACCCGGCAACACAAGCCTCTAGCTGGGAAACCCGTGGCTCGACCTCAAACCTAAACCCCCAGAGGTCATCCTCCACCCCTGACCCCCAGACCTGCCTACAAACCAGCCCGTCTCCCCCTTGGCCTCAGAAATTGCCATCCCGGCGACAAGTCCAACAAGCACGCAAGCCTCCCATGATGACACAACCCCAGATTTTCGGGATATCAGTCCTCAAGTGCCTTTTGTGACTGCTTTAGCGGACGACCTGACAGTCCAACCCCCGGATGCATGGCAACCCCTGATCGAGGAACTCGGTAGGCGTCCGACCCTGGCCCCAGCCATGGGCTCCCTTCCGGGCATCTGGAAGGAGGCACGAGTCCGGCGCGGCCTGGGGGAGAAAGCCCTTGGCTTCCTCCCGTTTCTCCCCCCCCCTAGGGACCTAGAAGAAGAATCTGATATCATGTTTCAGGTGTCTCTGCTAGGTGGGCAAACCAGAGGAGACAATAGGTAAAATCTTGCGGGAGGCCCACAAGAGACAGACCCTGGCCACCTGTGCAGCCCCTACCACTCCTTTCTCTAACAAACTCCATATCAGGTCTAACAGAGAACTAGAGCCTTACTCAAACTTTAGGAAAAACCCTGCCCCCAGCCCCAGACCCAACAACCAGTGACACCTCGACGGCCCCAGGCCCCAACAAACCGAGGTGCCCAGAGGAGAGTTAGCCTCCCGTGGGAGTTCCCAACTGGCCATATAAACCACAGGTCCAGAACACCGACGACGAGACCTCGCTCCCGGTCCTCACCTAGACACCCCAGGGACCCCTCCCAAACTCCCTCTCCACACATGAGGGGTCAGCCAACAGCAGGAACCAGCCCTGGACCGCAACACAGGACAGACGCAGTTCGGGATCCGACGCAGAAGCCTCGGCAAGAGGAACCGGCTCGAATGCCTGTCCCCAACCTGAACGGGGCAGCCCCTGAAGCTGCCCTAGTCTCATTACCAACTAAATCTCGCTCCGACTCCAAAACCCTCAGACGTTTGAGAGCCGAAAGCTGGGGGGTGGGGGGGGGGTTGCAGGGTGAACAACAGGGGAAGGACCAAGAAGCATGGACTGAACCAAAGTCGAAGCGACTAACGCCCCTAAATCTGAGTCCTTATGACCAAAACGAAGCAGTCTTGGGACATCCAGGTGGGCAACCAACCTAGCACGTTCCAGCAACCTAAACCTAACATGCAATGAGGATGCTGCTTGTACCTGAATATCAATGTTATCAGAATAGGTAAACTAGAGAACATTTCGCAAGACTCTGGGTCAAAGGTGTCGTTGACCCAACAGGCAGCATGATAGAGGCAGAAGCTGTGACTGTCACCCTGAGACAAGGGCGCACAGCAATCATCAAACTCATACGAGGCGAGCTGGAACTCAGACGACACATCCATAGGTCCACTAATCCCCGATAGGGTTTTCCAGGGCCTGTAGGCTGACTGTTATGGGAAACCCGGGCAAGGTGTTGCTAACAGGTTAAGCCCGAAGCTAACAAGGGGGAGATCAAATGCTGAAACCCCCTGCAATGTGTACAATCCCGAGGGGCCTAGCAGGGGGCCACCAAATTATTATAAGTGGTCCAATAGCCACACCAGGCAGACCCCCACCAGGCAAAGCAAACAAAAAGAAAAGAAATATCCAGCAAAAGTACAGCATCCCCAAAGGAAACAGGAACCAGCCGCTGCATAGGTAACTGGCTGTGCAACCCCTATATGTCCCAACCAGCAACAATACCACTCTTTATCCAAGGCCAAACAATGACTGACCACAAAACCCCAGCTGGCCCCAAGGGCGGGGTAAATGTCGAGGAGCAAGAACCCCTATGGAAATGGCTTCCGGAATGCACCAGGGGGGAAAAGAACCCTGACACTCAAGGGTAGTATACTCACAAGGTACTTGGGGAAGGCTGCCCTAGGCACATGCATCCCCAGTACATTTCAGGTACACCAGGCCACCACTCCACGAACAGCAGGGGACACCACTAAGGCAAAACACTGCATAGGGAATAAAGGCTATAGATGACGACCGCCCTGGATTGCATTAGCCGTCGAACTGGAATGGCTAGGTCGGCGGTGCATCGGTTTCAGGGTTCCCTCCTCCCGCTGGTGGGGGAGGGGGGCACGGCTGCATGGATGAGCTACACGGTGGTGGAGTGTGACTTTTGCTTGTTTCCTTGGGATTGGAGGATGTTCTGCCTCTTCGGTTTTTGGTTGCCATTATCTTGCTATGTGGAATCTGTTTTCTTATGCCTACCTTTCTGGGTGCCTAACCCCGGTTGATGGCAGATAAGGAAATCTCCCAACCATAGGGGGGTTTTCCCAGGGCCATTGCTCACTTTGTCTCTCTGAGGGGGGGGGAGCAAGTTCTGGTTTGTGGTACAATACCCGGTAGGCTGAGCTCCTATGACTAATGCCCTGGTCTAATGAAATGCATAAGCCCAATAGTTCCCGGAAACCGAAGGGGCTCCCCCACAGAAAAAATGTATATTGAGTTGTTTGTTTTATATAATAATAATAATAATAATAATAATAATAATAATAATAATTTTTTATTTAGGTAAGGTACATACATAAAGAGATTTTACAAAGTTTGTTGGCTTTATAGATAGAGCTAGTACATACAATGCCTAAAGCCACTATTATGCAAAGCGTTTCGGGCAAGAAACGCATATCGGGCATATCATTGGAAAGAGCAGAAAAATTGCCATCCTATTGAGCATAACACAATTAACATTTTAAATTTAAATTGTGTACTGTAGATCTCCATTAAAATTTAGTGCTTTGACTTTAGTAAATACTGTACCAGGTATAATCAATGTTTATTTCTGAACAGGTTCCTGGGAATCTACCTGAATAAGAAAAAATAATTACATATTCTACTGGGAAGAAACTGGCTGGCTTGGCACTTACAAGAGCTATGAAATGAAGACAGGAATACTTGCAAAACACAAATACCATAAGAATTTTACATATTTTCTCATAAATATGAGTCTTCTTATAAAGAACTATGGATGCCAGTGATGCTGCCTTCACATCACTGTACTACCAAACCTCTAATTTGGCTCTCCAATGCAAAGAAATACTTATAAATCCTTAGATTAACAGTATTAATACAGCCTTACTTCGCTAACAGTTCAGTTAACAAAAACCATATTTTTAACTTGTAGTTCCAACAGCAGTACAGTATTAATGATTATTATGGCACCAGAGCCACTCGTAGCATCACCCAATGCTAAATGTTTTGCAACTTCCGTGTTCTTGATGTGTTTTGGTGTTCATGCTGCATTCGTGGTGGCTGCAAGTCATCAACTCGGTGACACTGTGGTTGAAAGTTCAGGTTTAGGCACTGAAGATGTAAGAGCTGGTTTATGGCTGCCCATAAATAGTTGGCAACATTTCGAGGAAAATTTAAAAAATCGACAATTAAGAATACAGATAATAAACGATGTAGCTCTAAGCATTACAGAGAAAAACATGACAGTTAGAGATGAGAAGAGTGAGAGAGAAAAAGATAGGATAAATAAGGCAGAAAATAATAAAGCAAAAGAGGAGGTGATGCCATTTAAAGATGAAGCAAAAAATTTTACCGAGGATTATGTGGCAAAAATTCAGCCTAGCTCAACTGTCCAAAAGATAAAACCTCCACAAATACAAACATCAGGTAAGCTAAATTCAGATAACATTACAGTATTTAAATTGATCTTACATTCAATTATTCAAACAAAAATGCAGCATTATATAATTAAAGGAATATACAGTACTAATTAAGAGTTCACCCCATTATACCTATAGAAACTTTTAGCTGAATTATTCTGAGTTTTGCGTATTAGGGGGCTTTAATTAATATGCAACCTCTGTACTTTCAATAGCTCTGTATTATGTTATGTATACTTATTTCAGCCCATCCTTCTGTCTAGATTATACTTATAGTAACAATGCGGATTATCATACATATTTTGACATAATGGACGATTAGACAGTAGAATTTGTTACTACTGAATTTGAACAAACTGGAAAAGATTTTGTATTTGTTGCTAATGAAACCTAACCTAACCATCCTAGGCCTAATGTATGCTATCTTTTATTTATTTATTTATTTATTTATTTATTTATTTATTTGTTTATATATATATATACAAGAAGGTACATTGGGTTTGTGAGAATACATTGGATAGTACAGTATGTATTTACATTCTTGTAAAGCCACTAGTACGCGCAGCGTTTCGGGCAGGTCCTTAATCTAGCAGATAATTTTAAGTAGGTAATTTCTATCAGAATTGATAAATGATAAAGATACATTGCAAGAGAAAAATGAGATGAGAGAGCTTAGTAAGTATATTAAAGCACATTGTTATATTAAAGCTCTGATTGATTACATTGACAGCTTGATTAGTAATTTAAACAAGATTAATAGACACCATACAGCAGATTGACAGCACATAAGACAGCAATGATCACAATGGTAAAGATGTTCAGATTGGGTACATAAAGATTGGGAGACTGGGTAGCAAAAGATACAGATAAACAAGATTTATAAACACCATACAGCAGATTGACAGCACATATAAGAAGACAGCAATGATCACAATGGTAAAGATGTTCAAATTGGGAACATACAGGTTGGGAGATTGGGTAGCAATAGATACAGTGCAATTTTAAGGCAAAAAGTGAATAACTATGAAGATGAAATTAGGTACAGTACTTAGGAAATTAGGTATCTGAGGCCTAATACAGTATAGTAAATATATGTGCTATACTAAACCTAGGAATATTTAAGCTTGGTTTTAGCTTGATTTTTCCAGACTCTATAAAGTGAATACAGTACTATAGTACCAAGTTGTACTATCTAAATGTTCATTACATTAATGTGTGTTCGATGGTCTACATAGTTACAAAAAATACTATTTAAACAGGAGGATGGGTTGATATTTTATTAATGAATTACAGTACTGTATTATTATTATTATTATTATTATTTGTAATTTTAAGGTGCTTTTCATCATGTGTAATTTACCTTCCAGGATGGTTTTTTGACAGAGAAACTGTAGACGTTTTGACTATGCCTTACTTCTTCCCATCTGAGCCAACGTTGAGGGATCCGTACATTCTACGCCAACACTTGGTATGTTCACATTACAGTATATTTTAGATAATGAAAAGACTGGACTAGAAACTATTATTCTATTCAGATTTTTACTTAATATTTTTTTATCTTGATATCATTGATAAGGGAAAATAGTTCTTGGAGATCTGTTATTACTGAAAACTGAATGATATAACTTCCACCAGTCTCCGTGGTGTAGTGGTAAGACACTCGCCTGGCGTTCCGCGAGCGCTTTGTCATGGGTTCGTATCCTGGCTGGGGAGGATTTACTGGGCGCAAATCCTTAACTGTAGCCTCTGTATAACTCAACAGTAAAATGTGTACTTGGTTGTAACAACGATTCTTCGCGGCGGGGATCGTATTCCAGGGACCTGCCCGAAACGCTACGCGTACTAGTGGTTATCTTGAGGTTATCTTGAGATGATTTCGGGGCTTTAGTGTCCCCGCGGCCCGGTCCTCGACCAGGCCTCCACCCCCAGGAAGCAGCCCGTGACAGCTGACTAACACCCAGGTACCTATTTACTGCTAGGTAACAGGGGCATTCAGGGTGAAAGAAACTTTTGCCCATTTGTTTCTGCCTCGTGCGGGAATCGAACCCGCGCCACAGAATTACGAGTCCTGCGCGCTATCCACCAGGCTACGAGGCCCCACGTGGCTGTACAAGAATGTAACAACTCTTGTAAATATCTAAAAAGAAAACTTGGTTGATTCACATTCTATTAGTGACAGACTGACTTTGGAAAGCAGCCTGAGAAAACAATCTTTTCTGTGAATGAATGAATTAATTGATGATATCATTGAATCTTATGAAACATATATCAATGAAAATCATTTTGAGTAATGGAGTGACTTGAATTTGTGACCTGGTGATTCCCAGACGCCTGCTTTGACTGCTTGGCCACGGTGGTCCAAAAGTTGACCAAAGAATGAACCGAGACGGCCTGTCTCGGTTCATTCCCCTGTCCACGGAATGAACGGTTGACTCGGACTCCTTTCGTTGGCTCTGCAGGATGTATGTACTCCCGGACATTGACTTGTTCGTGTCGGTGGGGTTTTGGCATCTCCCTGTCTATGTGGCGCCCTTCCCAGGCTGTGAGGCTGTCGCGGTGGATGTCTTTCGGCACAACTGGTCGAGGTGGGGTTACCTGTACCTCTTCCCCCCCAGTCCAGTTGTTATTCGGATTCTGGCTCGATTGGAGTCCTACCAAGGGAGAGTAGTCCTCATGGCCCCTTGGTGGCCAGCCCAGCCTTGGTTCCAGGTGCTGCTTGCTCGACTTGCGAACCCGGGATGATTTCTGCGGCTCTGCCTCTTCCAGCAGGTCGGCCTAGTCTGGTACATGGCTGGTTCAGTCTTCTCCTCTGTTCTTTGCGTCTTGTCTTTGATGCGGGTTTATCACCATCTGTATGGTGATCAGGTGGCTTCATTGATGGTATCCCACCTGCTAGCTTCGTCTCGATGACAGTTTGAAGTTTCCTGGCGGTCTTTCCACCATTTTCTCTCTTCATAGGTTGTATTCTATTTCTGATCAGGTTGTCTTGTCCTTTCTGTCTTGGCTAATTCAGGACCGTCATTTGATGCCTAATACTGTCGCCCTGTATCGTGCGGCGCTAGCGGAGCCTCTCCAGCTTGTGTTCGGGGTGGATGTTACTTCTGCCCTGTTCCGTAAGCTTTCTTGTGCTTTGTTTCACCTCTGGCCTGCTCATGTGTCACCTGAGCCGTCCTGGTCTTTGGACAGGGTGCTCTCCTATCTTTTCTCTCCTTGGTTTGTGATGGCCCCTTCGGTTCAAGATTGTTTTTCCAAGGCTCTGTTTCTGTTGGCATTGGCTTACTGGGGTCGGGTCGGTGAGGTTCATGCTCTCCTCCGGCACAGGGATTTCTGCTCTTTGTGGTCCTGGTGGTCGGTTTGTTCAGTTGCAGCCTTCTTCTTTTCTGACAAAGAACGAGACAGCTCCTTTCCGGAGGAGTCCTTGGATCATTGAGACTTGGTTGGTCAGGCCGGGGGTGCATCATATCTTGTCCGGTTGCGACTCTTCACCGCTATCTGTGCGCTTTGGCTTCTGTGGTTGGGGATGCGCTTTGGGTTGATCCGGTTTCCTTCATTCCCTATTCCAGGGCTAGGGTCTCCCATGTCGTCCGCAGGGTTATTAAGTCTATCCTCGTTCTTATGATAGGAAGTTTGCTGCATTGGTGGCCATGTTTGGCAACATGTCTTAGGCTGATATTCGGGCGTGGGGTATTTGGAGGTCAAACAGAATCCTGGCCACCTGTTATTTGGTTAATGTTCCTGCTCCTGGGCATTCCTGTGTTGCTTTGGGTCGCTGGTTGAAGCCAGTTGTCTTAACTTCATGTTGAGGAGTATGTGGTAGCTGCCTCCCAGGTAAGTTCCTTTTTTCCTTTGGGTATGTAGCTCCAGAGAGCCATAGGGATTACCCACAGAAAACCAGCGTTTAAAGAAATACCATTTTTCTAGGTGAACCTCGGAGGCTCCCTGGCACCCCTCCCTCCCTCTCTCCGGTTGGCAGTTTTTCACATTGTTTGATGCTTAGCTTCCGAACTGGAGTGCTAGGTAGCTTGCATGGGGAGGGGAAGGCTGCACGGATGAGCGGCACGACGGTGGAGTGTAGTGTTTGCTTATTTCCTTGTTTCGTTGGGATGGGAGGGAGTTCTGCCTCTCTTTTCGGTTTTTAGTTGTAATTTTCTTACCATGTGGGGTTTGTTTTGTTATGCCTACCTTTCTGGGTGTCTAACCCCAGTCGATGGCAGATAAGGAAAACCCCCAACCACAGGGGGGTTTCAAAGGCCATTGCTCCCTGAACCTCTCTGAGGGGGGGCCAGGTTCTGGCTTGTGGTCCCCTGTAGACTGAACTCCATAGGCCCTGGTCTAATATATTGCACATTAGCTCGATAACTCCAAGGAGCCTCCGGGGCTCACCCAGAAAATGGCATTTCATTACATTCAATGCTGGTTGTTTATAGAATATGGATAATACATTCATCCATATAGAGCTGCTTTTATGATAAACTAAACTGCACCTTTTTCAGACTGACAAGAATGACATAGTGATGTTGGAGTTCCAAGTGGAAAACTACCACTTGGTGCTTGACCTCCACCCCACCAGGTAACACTTTATTTCATCTTGATGTTTTTGTTTACAAAGAAGGCACATAAGGTTTTTGTAAACCTTTTAAGTATATACATACAGTATATTTCAGTGGATTGTTACAATTTAGTTTATAACAATAAGCCTAAAGTGTATACAGATTTAAAGCCTAGATTTACGATGGTAATCCATTCCCAGAGACGCATTGTAAGTCGAAATATCGTAAGTCGAAGCGATTTTTCCCATAAGAAATAAAAGGAATTGAATTAATCCGTTCCACACCCCCAAAAATATTAACTTAAAAATACATTATATACTGAATACAATTTTTTTCTCTAGCTAAAATACAGTACATATTTATCTTAACTTTATGGAGGGCTCTTGATGGTGTATGGAAGATGGTGATGAGGGGGGGGGGGAGGAGGAGAGGTGTTACTGTTTGGAAGGGGAGTTCCCTTCCATTATAACATCAGGCAGTGATGATTTCTCTGGGGTACTCTCTCTCTCCTACAGTTTGCCTGCATACCACTAGGACCTGGTTGTGGTTCACTGCTTGTTTGTCTCATTAAAAATTTATCTAGCTACACTTGTTTTTCCCTTTGTTTTAACATTTGTCTGTAGTGATGCATCAGTGTCATTGAAAAGGTTAAGGCAACGGCATACTACAGCTTGCTCTGGATGAGTCGTTTCAATAAAAGTTTGCATTATTCCCCAAAGTCTACACCACTTCCTAATTGTTGAGGAAGGGCCATTCTGTTCTGCCTCCTTCCCTGAAGAAATTTGCTCAACTGCCTCTATGGTCATCCACACACATGTTTTCATATGTTCAACCTTACCACTGACTTTCTTGGGACCCCATGGTGTGATATATAATAATCAGTTTTATGTTCAAAAAGCAAAAAATCGCCTAAAAAATTGATTTTCTTATAAGCGTGATCGTCACTAAGCGAGCTTTTCTAGTAAACTGAGGCAGGTCGGTCAGCGCAACCATGAACCATGTGCTCGGTCGACCCGAACGTGTATCAATGAATATCGCTAGTCGACGACACTATAGTAAGTTGAGTCCCATTTTCCGATCAAATTTATATCATAACTAGAAATTATCGTAAGTCGGGGCAATCGTAAGTCGAGGTGCCACTGTATATATAAACACATGCTGCCTGTCCCTAACAAAATGAATTATGTACTTCTCTTAAGCGTTTAATAAGGTACCACATGAAAGACTGGCAAATAAATAATTACAAGCACCTGGAATAAATGGTAAAATACTAAATGGATTAAACAATGGTTAAAGCAAGGAAAGCAAAAGGTCAGTCATCCTAAATGGAAAGGAGTCTAATGAGAGAAGTGTGTTGAGTGGGGCACTGCAAGGTTCCATCTTGGGGCCACTCATTTTTGTCACATACATCAGTGACATAGATGAAAATATTAAAACCACATCATCAAATATGCACATGACACTAAGATCTATTTGCAAAGTAGGAAGCCAAAAAGATATTACAAGCTTTGCAAAAATATCTGCATAAACTCCATAAACGGTTGGAAGACTGCCAAATGCTCTTTAAAATTGAAAAATGCAAGGTTTTTTTATTCAGGGCATAACAATACACATCACAACTATCAATTCAACAAAATTACCATGTGCAAATTGAAGAACAGGACCTAGGAGTCAGAATCCTAGAAAAACAAGATGGGTAGTTTTAAATTTGTAGATGACTACACATTTAATTTATCGTTTCAACAGATTTGATAAAGCCCTCGCAGGCAAAACACTCTTTACAAATTTAGTCTTTCATCTTGATGTATGCTATCTCTAGATCATGTCTATTAATAAATTTAATATTTTCCTGCCAGGTTACATTTCCTTACCATTTCCTATAAAATAATTAGTATCATTGTTCTTGGTTCCTCCACTGCCATGATACAAGTGCAAGTTCTTGGTTCATTCCCTGTACATGAACTCTGCAAGATTAAAGGAAATTGCAGAAAGCCCATTAGCCCATGTGAGGCAGTCCCTATTTATACCCAACCAAGCTCACTTGTACAAGAGTCTAACTTTCACTTCAAATAATCTAGTGATTCAGTATCTGTTATGTTAGTCAGTAATTTGTTTATTTGGAAATATGGTTGTTAATTTATTAATGAATACAGTACAGTATTTTTGTTTTAAATGTAGTTTTAATTTAATATTTATTCCCATTAGGGACTTGCTGGCAGCCTCCTACAGAGATCCTGTCCTTGGAGCTTCTGGGGTGAGTCACAGTAATGTGTGTGTGCATCATTGCCCTGAGGAAAAACTAGTCTTAAAGCACTTGCCTTGTGTTTAGTAAATATATGGGCTTAAATATTACACATGTATTTCGTGTGCGAGATTGTTAAGTGGCAAATACTGTATCAGTGTACCCTTGATTTTCCTGCTTGCCTCTATCATCTTCCATGTAAACACAGACATACAGTATATGAAAGGGTGCAGGCCTGTACCTGAGACTACCAGGGCACAGCAGCCCATAGTGGCAGGGCGAGGGGGCAGCCCTGCATCCAACAAATGGAATGGTGGTGGCAAATGCAAATCACGGAGTCCGGTATGGAATTGAATGGGGAAACCAATAACACACCAACCGATAATACAGATGAAACAAAACTCTATCGGGATGAAAGACAATGGCTATGTGAATTGTCACACACAGGCAGGCATGTCGGGTACAAGGGACGCATTTCTACTTAATCAGAGACCAAAGCAAGACCATGAACATCTGGCAGGTAGAAGGGTTTTAACTGCATCCTCCACTAAAGTGCATTGTCTGAACATGCAGAGGGAGCAGAATCATGTGTGGTAGCAACATAAGCACAGAGCTAACTACAATGGCTCCCAATCAACATGTCTTACATGGGAGAATGTCAGAGAATACCCTTTAGGGTATGATTAAGATCTTTTGTACCTGTTATAATTATTTTGTACTGTCACTCAGGGAATGAGTATGGCAAATTATAATAAACTAACTGCAGATGGTGACACCAATCTATCAAACAAGTGGAAGTTCAACATCTTAGTGGGTCCAGATATATGGCGGAGAGCGAGTGGAATGCAGGAATTGGGCTGTGGACTCGGAGGCAAATGCTTGACAGTAAAGTTGTAGGATCAGGAATGCATCATATCAGACTGGAGGTAGAGCTCAATCCCCATAGTCATGTAAGGGTTGGAACACCCACAAATACAAGTAATTGGTAGTCAAGAGAAACTGCCTAGACATTTAACTCTTTGCACAAAAATATACACTGTATAGAAAAGTATTAAAAATACTGGTAGTATTTGAGAATTTAATATAGCCATTATTGGGTTGCAACGGACCTCCTTAGTCTTTTTATTACCTACTATGAAAATTTATTGCAATAGTTCCTTCACCTAAAGCTCAAATAATTTCTGTCCAGGTTACTCAAAATGATGGCACTTGGGTAAATTCAGGTTTACCTGCACAGAATTTCGTGCAGAATTTTTATTTCACGAAATTGAATTTGTCATTTGCTGCTTATCAAAGCACGTTGCTTACCAGAGCTACATAAAGACAATGCCATTCCTAAACGTCTACTTCTCGATTGATTGTGTAAAAACATGTGATTACTATCCTTATTTTATACAATTTTCTGGGGGAGCCCCTTCGGCTCCCCGGAGCTATCCAGGCTAATATGTATATCCCTAACCTTTCACATCAGTGTAATTACCTAAGTGTAGTTACAGGATGAGAGCTACGCTCGTGGTGTCCCGTCTTCCCAGCACTTTTTGTCATATAACGCTTTAAAACTACTGACGATCATGGCCTCCACCACTTTCTCACCTAACTTGTTACAACCGTCTACCACTCTTTTTGCGAAAGTGAATTTTCTTATATTTCTTCGGCATCTGTGTTTAGCTAGTTTAAATCTATGACCTCTTGTTCTTAAAGTTCCAGGTCTCAGGAAATCTTCCCTATTGATTTTATCAATTCCTGTTACTATTTTGTATGTGGTGATCATATCACCTCTTTTTCTTCTGTCTTCTAGTTTTGGCATATTTAATGCCTCTAACCTCTCCTCATAGCTCTTGCCCTGCTGTTCTCGGAGCCACTTAGTAGCATGTCTTTGCACCTTTTCCAGTTTGTTGATGTGCTTCTTAAGATATGGGCACCACACAACTGCTGCATATTCTAGCTTTGGCCGAACAAAAGTCGTGAACAATTTCTTTAGTATATCGCTATCCATGTATTTAAAAGCATGGATGGCGAAAAGCACCATGTGTGGATGTAGTTCTAGGCCTACCGGGGACCACGACCAGAACCTGGCCCCCTCAGAGAGGCATGAGGAGCAATGGCGTATAGAAATGCACATGTGATTTGGAGCATTCTATATCGGCCATCGACCGGGACAGGCACCCAAGAAAGATAAGCGCCCCAAAACAAACCCCTATTCTGGTTAAAACCAAGGAAATTAGCCAAATGAGTGGGCAGAACTCCCCAAATGAAAACGAGCAATCAAGCATGACGTCACACGAGCTGCACCGCTTGTCTGCGCAGCTTCCCCCTCCTTGGGAGGGGAAGGGGAAGCCCCAGACAAACTGTGCCAGCGATTCAACCACTAGTTCTTAGGCTGGTGTGATTAGGCACGGTTGGGTGGCTCTAGTTCCGGTTTCTCTTGCTGTGCTGTGCTTGGTGTTCAGTACTGCTCTTACGGTGGCGTGCGAGCTGGGAGTGATATTCACAGGTACTCCGGCTGCATATGCTTAGGGTTCTCTTCCCTGAGTGCCCTGTAAGTACTGCCCTTGGGGCTTGGGGTTCTCTTCCACAAGTCACCTTGGGATCTACCTCGGTGGTCTTTTGCTGCTTGGTGATTGACCGCCCCGAGTGTTGGGGGGTTTTCCTCCCTTGTTTACCTTGGGGTAAGTGGTAGTTTATTGCACTGGTGGGGTGCGGGGTACTGCGCAGCAGTTTTCACCTATTAAAGTTGCCGACTCTGTTTCTCCTGCTGTACCTTTTCCTCTTGCATGGCTTTGTTTTTCTTTTGTTTTGGCCTGGTAAGGAGGGTCTACCTTGTGTCCCTTACCCCTGTTTAGTTAGGGTGTTGACTTCCTGTGTTTGGTGGTACCCCCTGCTTCACCCCTATGAGTTGATACGTCCCGGAGGTTCAGCTTTAGCAGTTTGTTGGTAGACTTGGGCGCCGGTTAGCAGTACCCCGCCTGGGCATACCCTTAGCGATACCAGTCTAGGGGGCCCCTGGGAATCCCCGTGGAGGCACACGGGTCCGATGGATGCGACCCCTGGGTCTCCTCTTGCTTTGTGCAAGTTTGAGGTTGCTCTGTCCCCTTGTCTCAGGGCGACGCTCATTGTTTTTGCCTCCGTCATGCTGCCTGTTGGGTCAGTGACACCTTCGACCCTGAGTCCTGCAAGCACTGTTGCTTGTTTGTGAGTCAATTCATCCAATCTGATGATGACTTTATTCGGGTGCAGGCGGCTCAGGTGTTGCATGCTTGGTTTCGGTTGCTGCAAAGCTCTCGGTTGGTTGCTTCCCCGGATGCCCCGAGGCTGCCCCTCTTTGCTTATAGAGACCCGGACTTGGAGGTTTTGGTCGTTTCGACCTTGACTCACTCCGCACCCCCCTTGTTCTTTCCCTGCTGTTGTTTATTCTGCCCCCCCTTCCCCCCTTCCTTCTGGCTCTGAAGCATCTGAGGGCTTCGGAGGCATTTGAGCCCTTCCTCCAGTTATAGTGTCGGGGTCTGACCAGTGGGACTCTTCTCTTCCTGCTTTTCAGGCTGCCCCGGTTTTTTCTTGAGACCGGGGCCTTGGAGGAGGGCTCGCCCCCGGGGCCTGATGTGGAGGCTCCCAGGGTTGAGGTGGTGCTGACTTGGAGCCTTTGGGCCTCGTTGGACCCCGCCTGGGTTTTCAAACCCTCCGAGCAGGGCTTTCTGTTACAAGGAGTGGGGTTTTCCTTCCCGTCCCCCCCCTCTCTGCGTACGAGTTGGATTTGGATTCAGCTTCTCCCCGGGTTTGGTTCTGTGTCCCTGTGAGTCCTTCGGTTCCGTCCTTTAGGAGGTTTTCAGTCTTCCGTGTCTCGCCTGCTGAGGCGCGGGCAGCCATTGCGGCTTACCTCCTGTGTAACCCAGACTATGCTTCTACAATGGATTCGTCTTCCTTCAGGTTTGGGTCTTCGTCTTCATACTGGGTCCGTTATGAGGTTCCGGAGTCGTCCTGGCCCGTTGCTGTAGCTGGATGCTTGGAGTGCATTCTGCTGTACCCACACACTTGAGTGGTGTGAGGCGTTGACGGTGGTCCAGGTTTTCCTGGGGGTGACTTCGTGCACCTTAATGAGTGCTTGTTTGCTCTTGCCCTTCTGCAGGATGTGGGATGGTTCAGCTTCATGTGTAGGTTGACCACCCTTTCGGCTGCGCTTGTGGCTGAGGACTTGTGCACTCGTGGCTTGTTGGCTTCAGTCCTGTGTTTCTTTTCCCTCTTGGAGCTGTCCTCAGACTGGCTTACAGAGGATGTTGAGGTGCTTGGTGCCTTTCCCGGGTCTGGTGGTCTCGGCTGCTCGTGCATCGTCTGCGCTTCTGAAGCTGTTTGCGCCAATCCTGCGGGATGTGGTGTCGCATTTTTTTGCTGCGTGTCTCGCGTGTCAGCAGGTTGTGCTCACTTCCTCCTTGGAATCTGCTTGGGCCCTGGCTCTTACATTATCTTCGCCTTTTTGTCCCATGTTGTTTGTGGACTCTACAGTGGAGAAGTGTCTACAGGCAGCTTCTTCCAGCTGTCGTCCGATGTCCAACTTGTTGGTTCTCTGGGGGGTCCCAGGGGGGGGGGGGTTCCTCACAGAGGGGTCGTGTCAGGGTTCAGGGTTCTGTTCATCCTGGTGGGCCGCTGGCGCCAGGTTCGGGACCAGCACTGCCTTTGGAACCATCTGCATCTGGTCGGCGCTGTGATCACTCTGTGCTCAGGTCGGGTTCTCATAAGGGGCATCAGCCCTTTTGCAGTTCGCCCCATTGACAGGGTGATGAGGGGAAGCATGCTCTGTTTGCTCGCGCCTGGTCTTATGATTTGTGGGTATTTCGGGTAGTTTCCCTGCGTCCTGCGGTGGTGTTGGGTGTCCCCTCCTCCTTCAGGAGGTTCGAGGCAGGCTTCCTCTCCTGTGCTCTGTTGGGTCATCTCGGAATGGATGTGCTTGGGTGTTGTCGAAATGATGACGTCTCTAGGTGGGTTTCCAGTTCCAAAATGGGAATGTGCGAACCTGCGGTTCATTCTGGACTTGTCCCATCTGAACCCCTGGGTTTCTTGCCCCTCCTTTTGGATGACCACTCTGTCCCAAGTCCAGCTTCTGTTGGAGCGGGACCCTTGGATAGTGTCCCTGGATCTCAAGGATGCATATTCGCAGTCCCTATTCATCCTGGGTTCGGGGACTAGTTCGGTTTGGTTGTGGGGTGTCAGGGTTACTGCTTTCATTGTCTCCCATTCGGGTTGAACCTGGCTCCTCGTGTGTTCATGCGCCTTACTCGGGTCATCATGGCCCGTCTGCATTTCTTAGGTGTTCGGGTGTTGGCCTACCTCGATGACTGGCTGGTCTGGGCTCCCAGTCAGTTCACGTGTCTGCTTGCCAGGGGTTTGGTTCTTTCCCAGCTAGCCGGGTTCGGGTTCCTAGTGAACTGGAGGGAGTCCCATCTGGTTCTCTCTCAGGGTTCGTACCTGGCTAGGTTTTGTGTGGTAAATTTTGTGTAATTAATTTTTGTGTGGGGGGTTCCTGTACCTCTTTTCCCCCGGTTCAGCTGTTGCTCCAGGTCCTCAGGGGAGAGAAGTCCTTCTAACCCCTTGGTGGCCGGCCCAGCCTCGGTTTCGGGCGCTGCTTGCTCGGTGTCCAAACCTGGAGGTTTTCCTGTGGCTCCGCCTCTTTCTGCAGATCGGCCAGGTCCATTATGAGGCTGGTTCGATCTTCTTCTCGAGTTTTCGTGTCCGGAGTTTTTGACTAGAGTCTCTCGCTATCTCTATGGTGATCAGGTGGCTTCTTTGATGATGTCCTACCTGCGGATTTTGTCTCGGCGGCAGTTTGAAGTTTCCTGGTAGTCCTTTTGGTTCTTTTTGCCTCTCTGTCGCTGTACTTTGCTTTAGGTTTGGGTTGTTTTGTCTTTTCTCTTGTGGCTGTTTCAGGACCGTCATCTGATGCCGAATACTGTCGCCTCGTATCGTGCGGAACTGGCGGAGTCGCTGCAGCTTGCTTTCAGTATAGATGTTATTTCTACACTGTTTCGCAAGCTGTCTCGGGCGTTGTTTCACCTTCGGCCTGCTCAGGCACTGCCTGAGTCGTCCTGGTCCTTGGACTGGGTGTTCTTATATTTGTCTTCCCCTCGCTTTGTTGCGGCCCCTTTGGTTCAGGATTGTTTTTCTAAGGCTCTTTTTTTTTCTTATTGGCATTAGACTCTGGGGGTCGGGTCGGGGACCTTCATGCTCTCCTCCGGCACAGGGGTTTAAGCTCTTTTGGTCATGGTGATAGGTTTGTTCGCTTGCTTTCGTTTTGTTAGGTTTGTTCTTCTTTTCTGGCGAAGAATGAGACTGCTGCTTTCTGGAAGGGCCCTTGGGTTGTTGATGATTGGTTGGTCAGGCCGGGGGTTCTTCATGTGATGTGTCTGGTTGTGGCGCTTCGCCGTTATTTGCGCGCCACGGCTTTGGTTGGCGGGGATGCGCTTTGGGTTGATCCGGATTCCCTTCCCTGTTCCTGGGTTCGGGTCTCTCAGGTTGTCCTCAGGGTTATTCAGTCTAGCCAGCCTACAGTCTGTCCCTGTGCCCATGACATTCATAAGTTTGCTGCTCTTGCTGCAATCATGTGTTGATTGGTAACATGTGTTGTGTTGACATTCGGGCCTGGGGTTTTTGGCGGTCGAACAGGGTTCTGGCTGCACGTTAGCACGTGAATGTTCCTGGGCCTAGTCGAGGCTGTCACTTTGGGTCGGCAGTTACAGCCAGTTGTCTCAAATTCGAGTTGAGATGCGAGCACCGACCCCATTTTCTGGGTAAATGCCGGAGACTCCCTGGCAACCCCACGCTTCTCCCAGTTGGCGGTTTTCGAGTATTTTGACATCCAGCCTAAGAACTAGTGGTTAGATTGCCGGTGCGGTGGGTCTGGGGCTCCCCCCTTCCCCTCCCGAGGAGGAGGAAGCTGCGGTGACAAGCGGCGAGGCTCGTATGATGTCATGCTTGATTTCTCGTTTTCATTTGGGGAGTTCTGTCCACTCGTTTGACCAATTTCGTTGGTCAAACGGTTTTGTTTCCAAAACAAACCCCAGAATAGGGTTTGTTTTGGGACACTTACCTTGCTGGGTGCCTGTCCCAGTCGATGGCAGACATAGAATGCTCCAAATCACATGTGCATTTCTAGAGGCCATTGCTCCTCATGCCTCTCTGAGGGGGTGCTCAGGTTCTGATCGTGGTCTCCAGTAGGCTTAGAACTCCATCCACACTGACTGATGCCAAAGGATATACATATCAGCCTGGATAGTTGCGGGGAGCCTCTGGGACTCGCCCAGAAAATGGCGTTTCATTACATTCAACGCTGGTTTTTTCAGTATTGTAATACCAGTTTTGATTAACATTTTTTATTTATTATACTAATATTTTCACTAAATGATGATCCTTTACTATAAAAAGTTGGAACTTCTCAATTATATTGTTAGTACAGTATATCCAATCTAAAGTGTCACTTGCTATGTACGCAACATATCAGGCTGGAAAAAGTGCATCTGATCTGGGTGGAAAAATGCTTCCCTATCAACCAGAACAGTGTTGCTAGCCAGTTGTAACACTTCTGCTACAAACTTGATCATTGTTAGTCAACTGGTAGTTGTATTAACCAGCTTGAACTGCATCACTAACCAGCATGATCAGTGCCACTAATGAGCATGAGCAGTTCTGCTAACCAGCATGGACAGCACTAGTAACCAGCTTGAATAGTACCCATAAATAGCTGAAACAGTACCTCATCAGCTGGAATAGCACTGCTAGCCAGAATACTTCTTTCATATTGAAATAGTGTTTTTAACAGTCAGGAAGAGAGCCTGAGGCAGCTTTCACAATATTCCCTCTGCAGGAGAGCGGGGTG
Source organism: Procambarus clarkii (assembly GCF_040958095.1). NCBI lineage: Eukaryota > Metazoa > Arthropoda > Malacostraca > Decapoda > Cambaridae > Procambarus > Procambarus clarkii. The sequence continues at coordinate 18,364,743 of NC_091162.1, forward strand.
CCATTACAGTGCGAGTTCCAGGGTGAAGTCAGGGGAGTGGCAGACTCGTGGGCAGCTCTGTCTCTGTGTCATGGCATTAGGCAAGTGGTTTTGCTGTGTATGTGTGTGCATGTGTCTCTCTTGTGTCTTAATGTTTGTCTAGATTTAATAGTGGTTTTAAAAGTTTAGTTCTGTTTTGTATTTTTCCTTAAGAACATAGAAATCCTCTTAAAAGTTACTCTCTGAGATTTTTTTATTATCTTAATCGTGTGATGGGTCTCAAGAGTTAGCGTAAGTTCTTTATTCTGCCTTAAATTTCTATTTTTCCATACAGCACACAGATATTGTTCATTTAGTTGCAAACAGTCATCAGTGTTATTATGTGTTCTGATTTAATAATTCAGACTCATTTTCTACATCAGTATTCATTATTTTATCATTGGGTACTGATTTTTTATTTTTTTGCTGTGATTATTATATATATTATAAACTTTTAATTTCAATTTACATATGAAAGTTTTTTCTTTCTATGAGTATAATGATATTCCTGTGCAGAGGTGTGATAGTGGGAAGAGGAAAGGAGTTGATGGTGGAACCTGCTCAGAACACCTTGACTGCAAAGGGCCCACACCGCATCGTCTCCATCAATCTTCTTCAGCACTCGATAGGTGCATGTGGTGGGTGAAGTTCTCATTCGGGGATAGCTGCTAGCCATGCATAGCACAAATTGGCCATAGTGAACATTTTGTGATCACGAGTGATACTTTTATGGAAAAAAATTTTTTTCTCTGGTTTTTAGATTTTTTGAATACTGTACACCCAAACTATTAACATTTTCAGGAAGAGCATTCAGTTGAAAGTTGCCATTGTATATTTGTAGGAATGAAGTGAGTTTTATGTGAAAAATTATTTATGTAGCATTTTAGTAAAGGGATAAGTATATAAACGGTTCTTTATTGATGCATTAATACTTCACAATGGAAGTAGATCATGTGTTAATGAGAGTCAGGGGGGGGGGAATTTTTATAATAGATGGTGTTAAGAAATGGGTGTGCACTGTTGTTTTTAAATGTATTTTACCATATTTATGGATCAGCTCTCAGGAAGATGGGAAAATGCTGAAGAAAAGCATCTCTGATGATGGCTGAAATTAAGAAACTGCACTGAAAGCTGTGTGCAAGTCCTACAGTGTGCAATCCGAGAGAGTTAAAGCCAAATGCTACTAAAAACAAGATGATAATTTTCAAAAGTGCAATAGTAAATTGGTGGAATTTGTTTAACCTTGTTGGAAGAATTACTGTTCAGGGTGAACACCCAAACAAAGCATCAGATAAGATATAATTTTACAGTCAGTAGTACAGTATAGGGCGGGCCTTTTATAGGCCCATTTCCATTACCTAATGCATCTTTTCACCTAGCAGTAAATAGGTACCCAGAAGGTAGTCAGCTTGTGGGATTGTATCTTGGGTGGGGTCAGTAATTCAACCCTGGGGGGGGAAATGCCTCGATATAAGCCTAATATGTACTGTCTGCTTGTCCCGAACACAATAAATTATTATTATTATTATTAGATTAGTATTATGCACCAACGACTTCTTAATTCCTTTAGATTCATTTAACATTTTATAATAGAAATGATTAAGACAGAAATACGATAGTCTTTAATAAAGTCATTACATCAATATACAGCAGAAACTTCAACTTTGCAGGAGTAAATAGCAATGCCAAGAAAGGCAGCATCATCATCAGCAGCAGTGACAGTGACACAGAGATGGCTGATGGGGTCCTTGAGAGGGTAGGACCAGTTTCAAACTTTTCTCAGTATAGAACCAAGTGGTTGTTAATTATTGAATTATAATTCAGTATTGTATACATTTTTTTTGTTTTTAACTTTGTCAGACATTATACAACTTCTTTCCACTTGTGCCCAGGAACGACGTGAGGCCCTTCACGGTGACACTCTGTGGACAACAAAAGCTACACGATTTGTGGAGATGGTATTAGTAGCTGACCACAGCTACTATGAAACCTACCTCAATAACACTGTTCCACGTTGCAAGGCTATTGTTAACATTGTTAATGCAGTAAGTTTTAATTTGTACTCGTGCATACACTAAAATGGCATCAACTCTTAGCTGTGAAAACCATATATTGATGGTACAATATAATAGTTTCAGTTGGCACTTTTATAAACAGTATGGGTTAATTAATGCACGTCAAGTAACGTATGATTATTGCCCACAGTTAACAGAGATCTCTGGCAGCCTAGAGCCAATGATGACAAAATTCCCCCCCCCCCATTCCCCAACCCATAACCATAAATGAACAATGACAAGTTAATATCCATCAAGCTTGGTTAATGTGTCCTGGTGTTCACCGTATCATATGTTGTGAGGGGACTTTGCTCAGTTTCCTTTGAGACTCCTGGGAGAGTGCTTTTTAGATTCCAGTACCAAGCCTCACATATCTCGGCTGCTCCATTGCATGGTCAAGCTTCACTAGCCCTGGGCTTGTTTATGCCCGCACCCAATCAGACTTGGATGGAGTGACATAAAAGCATTTAGGCGTATGCAGCGAAACACTACACACAGCATAATCAAAATCAAAACCAGTCAAGGATTTCATAGGGGCTCAACTTGCAGGGATGTAGCAGAGAAAATTAAATATAAGGGAAACGAGACCAACCTCAGTGCAAAGTCCATAATGGTATCCCAGACAAGAAAGGTATGTATAAAGTGTAACTTGCCCACCCATGTACAATCCAAATAGAAACAAAGCACATTTACACCATCAAGTGCATTGTCTGACTATGAAGTGCCACCGTTGAAGTTCCCAGTAAAGATTCAGTGTGCATACTGTGTGTAAATATAACGGCTTATCCTCCTAAAATTATAGTACTGTACTTATTGCAACTATATGTACTGATCAAATGTACCAATATGTACTGTTGGTCCCCCCAAAAATTAATTTAGTACAGTACTATTAAATTTGCCCAAATGGCCTTCTACAAAATCAGAAATGTAACTAAAGAACCTAATCTGCCCAAGCAATTCTAAGGTTAATACTGTACAGGCTATCTTAGGTATAATATAGTACTGTACTTATATGATACAGCATGTACTACAGTCCTACTAGGCCTAGGAATTTTGGATGATAATACATTTCTACTAGGACTAGAAATGTAAATTTGATTTTTTAGCCTTTTCCCTCAGACTATAAAATTAATAGTACCAAATGTAAACTTTTTTTAGGAGGTTGAGGGAGACAATATATACTGGTATGTTCGACCAAATACAGTAGTTGCTATAACAGCTTAGCACAAAGGCCCAGGCCATAGACACATACAAAAGGTGTCTCCAAGATAGTAATCCAATTTAATTAATGTATAAAAATCAGTGAAGCATTGAAACTATTGGGACCTACTCAAAGAAAGCAACCCTTAATATGTGGCTGTTGAAAAATGGCCATTCTTTTGCGCATAATACAGTACTATGCATAAAAAATGGGGAAAAATGTCATCACTGACTGTGATGACAATGTGAGCCTTTGGGCTATGAAGACAAATAGCCACATACAATGCAGTCATAAGGAAAGTCTGCTGGAATAGAACTACTGAAATTGTTAACAAGTAGAAAGGTAAGCCCTCTATCTTTGATCAGCCAGCACAGTGAGGAGAACCCTGAAACCAAACTGAAGGAGGAAACTATAGTTAGGCATGCAGTTGAATAGTAACACAGTGAAGCAAACACAAAATCAAAGGCCACTGAAATAGTCTCAAGGAAAGCCCAGACAACTTACAGTAACTGAATTGAGATTTACTGACCTTGAATCATAGCTAAAGGATGCAAAGCATGGGGATTGACAGAGGGGACCCTTTTTCAGAAATTTAGAATGAAACGTGAAAATAAAATCATTCTTGATGCAACTGAAGCACCTATGTGTTTAGATTTGTTGGTGTGTTCAGGCTGGTTGTCAGTTATGTATTGTACAGCAAATCTATTCCATTGTTCTACAACCACTATATTCCCTTCCTGCATTGTTACAGTTATTCCGACCTCTGGGAGTGGTGGTGGTACTGACCCATTTGGAAGTATGGGACACCAAAGACCAGATTGTTGTTGATAAGGATTCTAACAAGACAATTGATAACCTGAAGCCCTATAGGAAAAAATTGTTAACGACTCTTCCAGATGTGCCTAATGACACTACGCAACTACTAACGTAAGCATCTCTGCCTGTTATTAATTTTCGACTCCCATAGTTTGAAAATTACTGTCTATAGACTGATATATGGGCAGTAAGAGAGAACAGGAGACAGCATGAGGATTTCCTAAACATTTAACTGCCAACTATATACTGTACTTAGTCACCTTATAATTTAATTTCAATACTGTACAGTACTAGAAAATAATAAGTAATCTCTTTTATATTTATTGTCTATAATCTAGTGTAGTACAGTAGTTCTTTAGACATGCAGTTTACCAGTATGAAATAACCCTCCATTAGATTTAAATGTAATACAGTTATTGGATTTTATATGTAGTTTTACATTTACAAATTTAATAGTTAGGGGAGACCTGAGTTTAGGAATATATCAGTACTGTACCAACAAAATTTTGATTTGTAATATAGTAGTACAGTACTAGGTTGCCAAGAAATTAACTTTGCACATGTATAACACTCATAAAATTGCACAAAATTTCCAGGACCATTGACTTCACTGGAATCACTATTGGCAAAGCCACGATGAATGGAATGTGCAGGTAGGTGCTGGTGGATTTTGTTGTCATTGACAAATAATATACTGAAGGTAGCACTTGTTTCATATCGGAGGTTGAACAGGGTCCTGGCTGCATGTTATCTCGTCCATGTTCTTGGTCATAGTTGTCCATGTCTGGCTTTAGGTTGCAGCCATTTGTCTTGACTTTTAGTTGAGGAGCAAGTGCCGTTCTCCAGGGAGCTCCAGGGAGCCTCTGGGGCTCACCCAAAAAAATTGTTTCATTACATTCAACGTTGTTTCTGTGGAGAGCCCCTTCGGCTCCCTGGAGCTATTCTGGGCTGATGTGTGCATATATTAGACCGTGGCAACAGTCAATCGAAGGAATTCTAGGCCTACCGGCGACCAGAGCCAGAACCTATGTAACCCCTGTGTAATTGGAAGCAGTCTTTGTCTGCCATCTACCAGGTCAGGCACACAGAAAGGTAGGAATTCCAAAACAAACTTCTTCTGATCAAAATTTGCAAACCGAAAGCCAAACTAACGACAGAACTCCCCATTCAAAACAAGTATGACGTCACCACAAACGCTGGGCATCCGTCTGCGTAACCCCCCCTCCCCAGGAGGGGGAGTGGGGGTCCAAGACCTCCATGCGGCAACTCTCCTCAGTTCACAGGCTGTTGTGAGAGCCGAACGGTCGATCGACTCTGGCTCCATCCTTTGAGCAGTGTTGCAGAGCAGTGTTGTTGTTCAGTATTGGTGTCGTGCGAGCCAGGAGTAACAAGAGTACTGGGGCTGCATGCACCTAGGGCCACCTTCCCTAGGTGCTCTGTAAGTACTACCCCCTGCGGCCTCAGGGTTATCTTTCCTGAGCCTTTGGGAACTACCTCCGCGTGGTTCTGTTGCTGCTCAGTGATTGCCCGCCCTTGGGGTTCAGCTGGGGTGGTTCTTACTCCTGTTTGCCCTTGGGTAGGAGGTAGTTTCGTTGCTGGCTGGGGACGAGGTACTGTGCTGCTGTCTGATATACGCATAGCAACCGGTTCTGTTCACCTGGAGACATTTTGCTTTTGTGGGTTTTTTCTTTTTTGTTTGTTTTGCCTGGTGGGGGGATGGGTCTGCCTTGTGTGGCAGTAGGACCACTTGTATGATTTTGGTGGCCCTCCACTAGGTCAGTGTGCTTGCACACGTCGCAGGGGTTCAGCTTTTAGTTTGTTTGCTTGGTAGCTCTGGGATAACCGGTTAGCAGTACCTCGCCAGAGCTTCCCTTAGTAGTTGGCCTAAGGGCCCCTGGAAACTCCCATTCAGGCTCAGGGGTCTGATGGAAGAGACTTCAGAGCCCCACTGAGTTTGAAGGTTGCTCTGTCCCTTTGACTCAGGGTGACACTCACCGTCTTTGCCTCCCCCATGCTGTTTCTTGGGTCAGTGACACCTTTGACCCGGAGTCCTGCGAGTGGTGTTCCTTACTTGTACTCCAATTCACCCAGCCCAATGAGATTCATAATCGTGTGCAAGCAGCTTCGGCGTTGCATGCATGGTTTAGGTTGCTGCAACGCGCAAGGTTGCTAGCCTTTATGGAGGCCCCACAGCTGCCCCGCCCCGCTTTGGTTATAGGGATTCGGACTTGGGGGTGTTAGTCACCTCGACTTTGGTTTCATCTGCATCCCCTAGTCCTTCCCCTGCCTTCATCCTGCTACCCCCCTTCCCCTGCTCCCGGCTCCCAAACGTCTGAGGGTTTTGGAGTCGGGGCAGAGTTTGCCTGGTGGTGAGTCTCGGGCGGCTTTGGGGATTGCCCCTTCCGGATCGGCGGCAGAGGCATTTGATCCTGTTTCTCCTGCTGGAGTCTTTGGGCCTCACTAGCAGGCCCCCTTCATCCTGGATTTTCTGGTGGACTCTGCTTTTCTCCAGAGGCAGAGGCTTTGGAGGACTGCTCGGCCCCGGGGCCTGACATGGAGGTTCCTGGGGCTAGGGAGGAGTTCACTTGGGGGGGCTTGGGCCCTGTTTGACCCCGCTTGGGTGTTGGTACCCTCAGCGCGGGAGCTTGTTGTTACAGGGGGAGGGGTTTTCCTATCCCCCCTCCTTGTACGAGTTTGATATGTGTGCAATTCCTCCCCGAGTTCGGTTCCGGGTTCCCTTGGGTTCTTCAGTTCCCTCCTTCGGCTTTCTGCATCACACCAAAGGTGGTGCAGGAAGCCCATGTGGCTTACCTCTTGCGAGACCCGGATTACGCCTCGGTAATGGATCCTTCTTCTTTCGAGTTTGACTCCTCGTTTCCTTTCTGGGTGCATATTGAGGTGCTGGAGTCTTCCTGGTTCGCGGACTGCCCTTTCTTTTCGTTGGGGCGTGGCATTCATTCTGTCGGACCCACGCGCTTAAATGGCGGGAGTTGACTACGGTTCAGGTTAACCTAGGGAACAAATTTGAGCACCTCAGTGCATGCTTGTTCACCCACGTACTTCCTCGTGATGTCGGTCAGGTGCAGCTTCATGCGCAGGTTCCTTCCCTTTCGGTGTCCCTGGTGGCCGAGGATTTGCACGCCTTTGGGCATTTGGCTTCGGTCTTGCGTTTCTTTTCTCTGCTGGAGCTGTCTTCGGACTGGCTCAGCGAGGATGTGCAGGAACTGGGATCTGGGCTTGTGTTCGGTGTGTTTGCTCTGGCAGCTCAGGCGTCGGCTGCCTTATTGAAGTTTGCGCCGATTCTGAAGCAGGCGGTGTCTCTGCAGTGTACCTTGACGACTGGCTGGTGTGGGCTCCAAGTCAGTCCTCGTGTCTGCTCACCAGGGATTTGGTTCTTTCCTAGCTCGCCGGGTTCGGGTTCTTGGTGAACTGGAGGAAGTCCTATTTGGTTCTCTCTCAGGTTTAGACTTGGCTGGGTCTTGTGTGGGACCCTCAGACTGCTTCCTTGTCTCTCCCTCCGGCGATGCTGTTGCAGCTGCGGTCCCGCCTACGACTGTTTTGGAGGGCACCAGGGTCACACGCCGGTTGTTCGAGCAGCTGTGCAGGAGCCTGAACTTCGTCGTGCTGGTCTACCCAACGGGTCGGATCTGGCTTCGGCGGCTATTCTGGTTTCTCCGGGAGCGTCCCTTCTGCCGCTCTCGCTGGGTTCGGATCCCAGGAGCCTTGCGCTGGCTGCTGCGTCGTCGGCTTCCTCTGCAGGTTTTTCGGGGTTCTGTGCTGTGGCACCTCCCCGAGCCCTTGTTCAATGTGTTCATGGATGCCTCATCTCTTGGCTTGGGATTTGTGACAAGTGCTCACCACGCCAGCCAGCCAGGGTCGGTGGGGTCCGTCCTTCCGTCGAGCTCGCATCACGGTGCAGGAGTTTGCGGCGATGTGGCATTCGCTTCAGAGGATTCGTGTTGCTCGCAGAGCAACAATCCAGCTCCATTCGGACTGCTCCCCAAGTGGTTCATTGCCTGAACCACGGGGATTCGATGCGGTCCTTGGCCCTGTGGGGCTGGTCGCTTCAGGGGACTCGTCTGCCGAGTTCTCGGGGTTTGGCTTTCCTGGCGGTTCACATTCAGGGGGTGTCAAACGTCTTGGCAGACGGCCTGTCTCGGTTCATTTCCCTATCCACAGAATGGACAGTCGACGCCGACTCGTTCAGTTGGTTTTGCCGGACATCCGGGCGCCCAGAAGTGGACCTCTTCACATTGGCGTGGTCGAGGCATCTTCCAGTGTATGTGGCGCCCTTCCCAGACTGTGAGGCCGTCTGGGTCGATGCCTTTCGGCTGGACTGGTCGAGGTGGGGTTACCTGTACTGTACCTCTTCCCACCGGTCCGGTTGTTACTCCGGATACTGGCTCGGTTGGAGACTTGCCAAGGGAGAGTAGTCCTGTTGGCTCCTTGGTGGCCGGCCCAGCCCTGGTTTCAGGTGCTTCTTGCTCGATATCAGAATCCGAAGGTCTTCCCGTGGCTCCACCTCTTTCAGCAGATCGGTCCGGTCCAGTACATGGCTGGTTCGATCTTCTCTATTCATTGTGTCTGGTCTTTTTGATGCGGGTTTATCACCACTTGTATGGTGATCAGGTGGCTTCGTTGATGGTGTCCTGTTACAACCCTGGGTTCTTGTTTGGAAACCAGAGATCAATTTTGAGTTTAAATAATTATGTATACATTAATTCATAGGATTGGATTATATAAGAGGGATATTTAATTGATAACATTTATATTCAGGGCTTATCATACCTGATACACATTTGTTTCCGTCTCCCTTGCCAGACGTAAGACGAATCTTGTTACTCACAGAGCATTCAGACTCTGTGCTTGTTGATTATTAAATATAATATTGAATTAGTTATCAGCTATTCTTAGAATTGTTAAAGTAACTAGTAATGAATGTCGGTGAAGACTTGTAATGATTCTGGCTGTACGATCAGTTAAGTATCTTCCCGGCAGCATCCTTTGAGAGAGCTCTGAGGCTGTTCTAGAGGTCTTCTGGTTCTGGCTGTTGTGGTGTCTACACCTTCCCTGTGGGCTCTGTTCTCCTCCTCCTCCTTCTCTCTTCCCTTACCTTATTCTGTGTTTGTTATACAAGCTAAGTATCTGACTGTGTATTACTGTGGTACTGGCTAGGTGTGTAATTAGTTCTGGTGTAATCTAAGCTAGTGTTTTGGTATCCCTACGTGTACTCTAGGAGACTAGGGAGACCACATGTGCTTAAGTCTGTGATACCTATGATGCTAGTGCCCTTCAGGAAAGTAGTCTTTACCCTAGTTTTGAAATTGTAAACTTTGCATCCTGCTTATGTGGACCAAGGTGTTTAACGTAAGGTAGAGTGGTAAAGTGATTTATTGTATTTATGTATATGGGGGTTATTAGAGGGTTCAATAAATAAGGATAAAGCTAGGAGTATCTTTTCATCTGGTTTGGAGTGGAGTAGGTGATTACCTTAAATGGCAGACTTTTATTCTAGCCAAACAAGTTCATTCATTGCTGGGAATATTCTTCCCTGGGGGCCGGGGCCTACCTATTTCCACAATTTTAGGAACTCCTTTGTACTATTGGCCCTCTCATTACAACCACCTACCCCCCATAACATATCTCACCTGTGAGTTTCGTCTAGACAGCAGTATGAAATTTCCTGACGGTCCTTTCAGCATTTTTTGTCTCTTTGTAGGTTGTCTTCGATTTCTGATTGGGTTGTTTTGTCCTTTTTCTCTTGGTTGTTTCAGGACCGTCATCTTATGCCAAATACTGTCGCCTCGTATCATGCAGCGCTAGGGGAGCCGCTGCAGCTTGCATTCGGGGTGGATGACACTGCTCCGTTCCGCAACCTTTCTCGGACGTTGTTTCACCTCCGGCCTGCTCATGCGCCGCCTGAGCCATCCTGGTCGTTGGACCGGGTGCTCTCTTTTCTCTTTTCTCCTCGGTTTGTGGTGGCCCCCCCCCCCTCTTTTCAAGATTGATTTTCTTAGGCTCTTGTTTTTCTTGTTGGCATTGGCCTCTGGGGATCGGGTCGGGGAGCTTCATGCTCTCCTCCAGTGCAGGGGTTTCTGCTCTTTCGGTCCTGGTGGCCATTTTGTTCATTTGCAGCCGTCTCCTTCTTTTCTGGCGAAGAATGAGTCTGCTGCTTTCCAAAGGGGTCCTTGGATTGTTGATGCTTGGTTGTTTCAGCCGGGGGTGCATCATGTTTTGTGTCCGGATGCAGTTCTTCGTTGTTATTTGCGTGCCACGGCCTGCATGGCAGAGGACGCGCTTTGGGTGAACCCGGTTTCCCTTCTTCCCTGTTCCAGGGCGCGGGGTCTCCCAGGTCGTCCGCAAGATTATTCAGTCCAGCCAGCCTGCGGTCTATCCCCGTGGCCATGACGTTCCTACATTCGTGGCTTTGGCTGCAGTTTTTGGGAATATGTCCTGAGCTGACATTCGGGCATGTTCGTTAATGTTTCCGGATCCTTCTCAGGAGTGTGTAGCCTTGGATCACAGGTTGCAGCCAGTTGTCTCGACTTGGAGTTGAGGAGCGAGTGATGACCACCTCCTGGGTAAGTCCCTGTTCTTTTTTATCTTTGGTTAGATAGCTCCGAGGAGCCGAAGGGGCTCTCCACAGAAAACCAGTATTGAATGTAATGAAACGCCATTTTCTGGGTGATACCAGGAGGCTCCCCGGCATTCCTTCCTCTCTCCGGTCGGCGTTTTTTTCACGTTTTTGATACTCGGCTTCTGAACTGAGGAGAGTTGCCGGCGTGGAGGTCTGGGACTCCCCCGTCCCCCCTCCCAGGGAGGGGGGGTTACACAGACAGATCCCCGGCATTTGTGGTGACGTCATACTTGTTTCCTTGGTTTTGATTGGGGAGTTCTGTCGCTAATTTGGCTTTTAGTTTGCAAATTTTGACCAGCAGTAGTTTGTTTTGGAATTCCTACCTTTCTGGGTGACTGACCTGGTAGATGGCAGACAAAGACTGTTTCCAATTACATGGGGGCTTTAGGCCATTGCTCCTCGTGCCTCTTTTGAGGGGGGGCCAGATTCTGGCTCTGGTCGCCGGTAGGCCTAGAACTCCTTCGATTGACTGTTGCCACATCAGCCCGGTATAGCTCCGGGAAGCCTCCGGGTCTCACCGAGAAAATGACATTTCATTGCATTCAACGCTGTTTTTTTATTATTATTATTAGTACAGTATTATACTTTTTGCAAAAGATTCCTTACTTTTGAATATATTTCATGTGAAAAACTAAGAAATAATTATTTGGTTATGGTTCCCATCACAATGTAATGCTGACAAATTCCAGAGGAACACTAACCAATTACTCTTAGTTTGCATAGAGATATGATTTTCTGTCATTTTTGTCATTCTATTTAAATACTTTATTTTTTCTATTTAATTCTATTTCTATTTAAATACATTCTATTTAAATACAAATTCATAAGGAAAAAAGGTAAAACAGTGAAAAAAATTCTGTACAGTAAGGGTGACAAGTTTGATAGTTGCACTTTTGGGGTTTAAACACAAATTGTGTAAAGCATTGCTAACTCTGAGTACATTGTTTCAAGGATTGTTTATTAATTAAAATATTGCTCATTGGTTTGTCATTATAAAAAAATGTAAACAAATATTTATAACCCTAAGGTAATGCAACAAAACTAACCATAAGGTAATGCAACAAAACTACATGCATACCTGTATTATGATCAATAAATATTGCGTTTTATGTAACTTGTACATTATATTAAAATTTCTTCCAGTTATGAGGATTCAGTTGGAGTTGTGCAGGATCAAAAGTTGGATGGGATAACCTATGTTGCACAGACGCTCGCTCATGAACTTGGCCATAATCTGGGTCTTGGTCATGATGAGGATGATAAGGACTGCCAGTGTGAAACAAACAATTGTATAATGAACACCAGCAGGGACAGGTGAGACTGAGATGGGTAAATAGAGAGGAAAGAAAAGTATGGAAAAGATATACAGTATATATAAGTTACAAGTTAAATAGCAAGAGATAATTAAGGAGAATAAGACTTGTATAGAGCTTAAAAGGAGGAGTAAAGGAAGATAGTCCTGTGCTATTAAAAAGAGATAAAATAAATAGATACATGTTAAATATTACATGTAATATTTAAGATAATCATGTGTTAAATATTATATGTAAATTGTTAATAATACACCTGTGGCTGCACAAAATAAATGGGAGACAGTAAAGAGAATAAGGAAGTTGTTCTTAAGGGTAAAATGCATGATAATTGAAAGGGTGATTATAGTAAAATTCATAAATATGTGTTGAGTGTATTGAAATCCTTCTTTCTGAGCCAGTCCCTCAGGTGCTTCCAAAGCCAGGTTCACCCAGAACATGTTGCACACAATGTTCTACTCGAGAGAGACTTATTTCAATCAACCCCTGTACAAAAAAAGATTCATAACCTATCACTCTACTAACTACTAGTTAGCAACAAGAGAAAATGGGAGCAACTGTGGGGATGGTCAGAAAGGAGCATTTTACCATGTTCAACATCTTATATCTGAGCTAAGGTCCCCTTAGTCACTGCAGCAAACTGCTTCACTATGGTGTCACAGGGAAGAGAATAGCATAGCTTGTCACTCCAAGTTATGGAGAAATCACTACATGGTTCCCCAAGGATAGTCTTGCCAACATATGACCCCAGGCCACAGAGTGCATGTATAGTGATGGCACTTACCTGAAGGAAAAACATGTGAGATGACCTCACCCATTCCTGGAGAAATGGTACGGTGATACACTTGCAGCTGGCAAGGCTGAATCTGTACTCTGAAGAGCTGAAAGAGGGAAGCATTGACAGAAGGAAGTACAATGTAGTCAAAGCACACTAAGGCAGGGTACAGGCAGGAAGATGCCAGCTGTCCTCAAAAAAATCTGAGAGGCCTGAATATACTGACAGCTTCACCACTAAAGGTCATTTCATGACATTTAATGCTTTATTTATATCCATATCTCCACAAGCACAGTCAATGCTCTTTTCACCATCATTTAATGATCGCAAGTATACTCTAAAGTACAGTATAATCATAGGCTTGAAATATGTACTAGTAATAAATTCTTAAATTGCTCATTCTTTCAGTGTGAGCCATTGTCATTTAGGGTAGAAATGTTTGTGTAGTGTTGAGCTAGCTGCAATTTTTGTCTTTCACCATTTACAGACACAGTTCTCGCATCACCTGGAGCTCTTGTAGCAAGAGGAACCTTACTAGAAGTTTGAAGGCTTTCTCTTTTGACTGTCTGAAGAATGTGCCATCAAAACTGTTTTCGGGCAATAGTTGTGGCAATGGTGTGGTAGAAGAAGGTGAAGAGTGTGACTGTGGTCCAGCAGATTACTGTGAAAATCCATGTTGCATTTCTGACACATGCAAGTTTGTCACCAATGCCACTTGCGCCACAGGTCCTTGCTGTGACACAAAGGTGATTTAGAAATTTTTCTTGAAATGATTTAAATAATAAATAAAGATAAACAATATTGAGAATATACAGTACAGTACATTGTCTTGTTAAAAAGATCTTGGTTTAAAGTACCGTATTTTCATCCCGGGAAAAATGGCATTTTTGTTTATCTTGAAATTCATAAATTTTTTACTACTGTATTAGATTTTTAATTTTATTTTTCCCACAACAGTGATTTTAAAAAACTGAGCACAGTATGTTGTGCATCATACATGACAAAATCCTTCAAGCCACCTTGTATATCCTTGATTTGCAATCCAGGTGTTGTGGTCCCTGTCTACTAGAGCGGTGCTTGCTTTTGATGCTCTCTACACCATCTGTTATGTCTGTAGTTCAGCATTCTTTTCAGATTTTCAAGCTTTTCCTTCCCTGCTGATCTTTGCAGGGAAGTGACTGGGGGAAGGGGGTCTGCTACCTTGCCTTTGGGAGTGGGGTGTTTTGTCTTCCTTCTATGATGGGCCTTGGAGGGGTGTGTGTGTGTGTGTGTGTGTAATTACCCGAGTGTAGTTACAGGATGAAAGCTATGCTTATTGTGTCCCATCTTCACTATAATCTCTGTCATATGACATTTTGAAGGTTCCTATGATTTTTAGCATACATCACTACCTCATAATAACTTATTCCAACTGTTTGAAACTTTGTTTGCAATTGAAAACTTTAATAAATTTCTTTTGGCCCCTTTCCTTTATAGTATATAGCATATTGTTAAGTTCAAGTTTCAACAATGCCTGTCACAATTTTGTATGTGGTGATTACATTGCTTCTTTTCCTTTTTATCTTATATAATGCCTCTAGTTTTTCTTCATAGCTCTTGTCTTTTAGGTACAGAGCCACCAGTGCCAGAACCAGGAGCCAGATTATGGAATCGGTTACATAAGCACTTATAAACATGTACATCTTTCCTCACTCTTTGACGGCTTTGGTTACAATTACTGTATTAAATAGTTTACAAGCATGAAAACTACCCAATCAACTGTTATTGCTATAAACAGTCTCCTGGTGCTTCGGAGCTCATTAACTGTTTAATAATTGTAAACAAAGCCGCCAAAGATTGAGAAAATGTGTACAGGTTCGTAAGTGCTTGCGTAACTGCTTCGTGAATCTGGCCCCTGATCTCTTTCATAGAGATGCAGAGAGCAAATGACATTCTGCCATTTCACCATGAAAGCTTCCAGAAAGTCAGGGAAGTTTAACAGATAACTGCTGGGTTCACAAGATTTGATGCCTCAAAACTGCCAAGCAACCCCAATGATTTAATCGAAACAAAGTAAATCACAGGAAACTAGATTTAACTCATTAGTACTGAATGACACCAACAGGCAGCCTGGAGCTTGGTTTAAAGCCAGCTCACATCTTGGTTTTGTCACCGATGCCTTGCCTAGAGCAATGCAGTAGTGTTCCAGTTACCATCTTTTGAGACAGGTTCCAGTGCTTCTAAGCTAAGTACCAGCCATCCTAGGACTTGTCCTGTGGGAGGTCTTTTTTTTTTTTTTTTTTTTGTTAATGTCTCATTCATTATAATATTGCTTCACAAGCATGTCTTTCTGCCTGGTTTTGTTGTCTAGACTTGGCTTTTTGCACTTTGAACTGCATGTGTTTAGTGGTAACTTCCTTGGGTGTTTGATTAGTGCTACCTTTGCACTGAGAGTAACATCTAAGGTGTGTTCGAGAGTTTGCCCTTTCAAGACCAGGCCACTTGGGTGGAGTGCCTTATGTGCCTTACCTCGAGTGTTTCAGGGGTCATTTGACTTCTTTGGCCTGTAGTTGGAGGCATTCAAGCAATTGTGTGGAGGGCACTTGTGGTTTATGCACTTTGTTTACACAGCATGCCATGCACACCATTTGCAGCACAGGTATTGGGGCTGCTTATGGTTACCATTCTTTCAGTGAACATCCCCAGTGCCTGGGAGCACCTGTCTGGCTTTTAACCAGCAGGCTCAACCCAACAGGTCTCTGGCAAGGTCAATTATTCATAAAAGATGACCCAGCTAACCTTCTGTCGCTATTTGCAATTTTAAAGAGTGCTTGTCATCTTTGCTACATGGAAGTACTCATCTTTCTGCTTCCACCATGCTACCTGTTGGCCCCGATATTTGTGGGGTTTGTTCCACATGGGTTCTGACCCTTTCTATTCCTACTGGGTGGAAGCATAGTGGGCAGCTGCCACATACACGTGCATTTGTCAGAGTTCAGCATATTTCATATTCAGAATGCCATATTCTGGTCTAGTTCTGTGTACCAATTAGTCCTAGAGATTTGTCCATCCTAAAAGTTTCCCTCTTTCCAAGTCTCCCCTTCGGTTAATGGGGACGACCTGTTTTTGTGATGCCTCCTGCAAAATTCAAGCCTCTTCCATGATGGACCCCCTGCTTCCATTGAGTTTGGGTCGGCATCATCTTTTTGGCTAAGTTATGAGATCCGTACTCATCCTGGTTGGCTGACAACTTTCTTTTTTCCTTGGGGGTATGAATTTTAAGCATTCTGCAGCTCATTTTAGCTCGATGATTGCTTCTAGTACCAGTAAAAGTTCCTGATGGTGTCAGTACCTAGAATGTCACCATGTCCGACTGTATAATTTGTCCTGTATAGACTGCAGGATTTTACCTTAGAAGGGAGCCAAATAAGTCTGCTCAGATTAGCACTTTACATACATTCAAAACCTATTATATTCCTCTTCTCAAACTATTTAAAATAATATTAATTATTGTGTTGTACTGTATGTGCCATCATCAGATTTATGATGGTCAGAGTAAATAAAATATTGTTTTATAGTAATTTTGTTACATAATTTCATTATTCTATTACATTCTCAGTATGCTGAACACCTGTACCAGTATAGTACATGATGCGTTTCCTACAGACTTGCACACCAAAACCTACGTGGACAGTGTGTCGTGATGCTACAGCCGACTGTGACATTCCTGAGTACTGTTCTGGTACCTCGGAGTACTGCCCACCTGACATAGTTGAGAAGGATGGAACTTACTGCAGAGGGGGAAAGGTGTGTAGATACACAAATATTATATATACTGTGTCTGGATGATTTTGCTTTGCTTATGGAGATTCAAGTGAAAATTCAAATTGCAGTTAAAATATTGGTTTAAGGTGAAAAACTTTGGTTCATTCATCATAAATTATATGTTTCACGATGACTATTAAATGTTGATAATTGCTCTTAGTAATGTAATTTAAATGTATATATTTGCCTTTAACATGCAAGCCTAGTTATTTGTTTGATCCCAGTCTGCTGGCTTCACACACTGGACAACAGCTAAGAAGCATGCGAGTCTTGCTTCAGTAGACAGACCCACATGGTAGAGACTGGTTAAGTGACTAGGAGGCCGTTCCAGTAGTTAGTGATTTGGTGATTGACAGTATTGCCAAGCAATGGGTTGGATTGATTAATTCTCCGATATTTAGCACAATATGACCCTATAAGGGTTGTTTGAAAATTCTGTGCAGTTGTGTCTGCCTCCCTAAAAGATCTGATGGTCAAGGACACAGTGACTTTACTTAAGGAAGCAGCTTCCATATGTAAGAGCTCAGAAAATTCTCTTAAGAATGTCCCTTGTCTACCTACTGCCATGAACAGTCAGAAATTGCAACACAACTTGAGTTTGGGTGTCTTGGGTGGTTGTCAATGCTGCCTCCTAAGGGCACTTATCAGGTTTGACCAGGCTGGTAAACAAGCTGCTATGAAGCCTCACTTGTAGCTCACTTGTGCAGCTTGTCCTCCTCAACAATGTCCAAATGTTCATTAATCCAGCTGCCAAACCCCATTTATAAATGGAAAAACGATTGGTACATGACTCAACTGATGATGATCAAACATTTCAAACAAAAA
Organism: Procambarus clarkii; assembly: GCF_040958095.1. Taxonomy (NCBI): domain Eukaryota; kingdom Metazoa; phylum Arthropoda; class Malacostraca; order Decapoda; family Cambaridae; genus Procambarus; species Procambarus clarkii. Next base: position 18,382,183 of record NC_091162.1, read on the forward strand.
ATGCTCAGATCGATTCTCTGATGACCTCTGTTCAAATTAAAAGTCTGTAAATGCTTCACCCATGTATACTTCAAATACCAGTTTGTCAAATACCAATATCAAATACAAATAACAGAGCCTAAACACCTAGTTGGCATCCATCAGTTTCAGGATACTATGGAGTTGCTCTCTGGTTGTCGGTCTGGAGTGGCCTCTCCAGAGTGCAAAGCCAGGCTGGTTGATATGGAGCAGAAGCTGTTACCCAAGCAGCAGGTTCCCCCCTCTCTACGGTGCCGAAAGTCCCCAATGGAAAGGCAAACGCCAATACGATTGATTCCAGCACCGTCGCAGGAACTGTGAGCTCCGGAGTTGACCTCGAAGTTGGTGAAACAGGGACTCCAAACCCCGGAGACCACCATGGCCGGAGAAGAACCACTCCATCAAGGGCAAGAACAACCCCAGCCTCCTGAAGCAGAGCCTGGGCTGCACGAGCCCCAGGAGGTGGATGTCCCAGTCCCACACCTATGGGTTCCAGACAGAGATCGTCACAGCCCTCTTTCACCCATGACCGGCTTCCTTCAAGACAAAGCAGTAGGAAGAGTGATAATTATTAAATACAGCAATTATTATTATTATAATAATTATTGCAGGTGCAGGAGGTGCAGGATAAACAGGGGAAATGAATGACATGGCAGATAACGATGATCTGCCATGTCATTCATGCATGATGAATAGCAGATAAGAAAAATCCTCAACTATAGGGGGGTTTTCCAGGGCAATTGGTCCTTGCGCCTCTCTGAGGGGGCCAGGTTCTGGTTTGTGGTACCCAATAGGCTGAACTCCATAGACTAATGGCCCAGTCTAATGATTCGCTCCCCACAGAAAATAATCATTTCATAGTCTCTTGTATACTTTTTATTGTTTTATTTTGTCTCACATCATTGTTTTGGCCAAGCAAAACCTGGTTCTGAATATTTTGTTAGTTGAGTATGTATCTTTTAGGTTTTATTTATAATATTTCTTCAAACCGATTTAAATTCAAAACTTTTTAAGTGTTATAATAAAGCTTGCTTTGTTTACTCATTAAATTATTCATGAGCAATGTGTTATCTCTATTATTTATGTAAGCATTTTATATTTTTTTCACAGGGTCACTGTTATAAGGGAGAATGTGGTAGTCATGAAGGCAGGTGCCAGCAAGTATGGGGTGCCAGTGCCTTATCAGGTTCTCCACAGTGCTACACACAGATTAACCAGGAAGGTGGACCCTATGGCAACTGTGGCCTTTTGGATTCAGATGGCAGTGCACTCCAGCCTTGTTCTCTCCAGTTAGTATATACCAGATTCTTCATTTCAAATACCTCAACCATGTTTTCCATTAATTATTTAAATACTTTAGTTCCAACCCCAAAAGTAACCATACTTAGTAACTCCCCTTCCACAAGTTTGTCCAGTGTGCTCTTAATGGGCATTTTGGTAATTCTTTCATAAAAGGTTCATGGCTAATAGTAAGATTGATAGGTACTTTGCAGCATTCTGCAGTCCTCTCTGGGCCTCGGATTATTTTCTTCAAAAATGATTGGCCGTTGCCAATGCTGTCAATGTAGTCATCGTCCGCTTCCTGAGGTAACATTAAGCTGTTTGCACCAGTGAATTATGGCAGGGATGCCAAATATGCCATATGCCAAATCCTATCAAAATTTAAGTGCACTACAGCAAGTGATAGTATCAGTTGACAATTAGATTGCTGGGCAGGGCAAGATGTTGGGGCACATTTCCACACACCTAATGTCACTGTTCATCTTGCAGTAAATAGGTACTGAAGAGTTATCCAACTGTTGTGTTGCATCCTGGGGAAGGTTGGTAGTTGGCCTAGGAAGATCTTGATAAATAGGTGTCTTATCCTAACAATGGAGTCTACATTGACAACTGATGTTATCCATTCAATACCACTGTGTAACTGTGCCATTCTAGTAATGCAATCATTTGTATGAATGTAGTGACACAACTGACTGCATATTGTGCAAATTTCATGTTGTTTTAGATTCAGCTTCTCGGAACAAAACTTTCAAATAGCACAGGCTATGGCGAGCCCGTAGTGGATTTTTAGACAAATTTGACATTGTTATTTTAATGCTACAATTGATGTTAAAACTGCTGAGTATTGTAGCATAGCAGGTGATGAGATCAGTGTAGAGTGGTAGAGTGGATGGGATCTGTATGGTGTTGCAGTTGACTGTGCCAGTGTGTGGCAACAGGTGAAGGTGTAAACTAATTGAAGTGCAACAGCTGGTGTAAAAGCGTTTTTTGTCTGATATTACCACTTATTCTCTACAGTGATGCCATGTGTGGCACCCTACACTGCCACACTGATGCTGACGTGAAACCCAAGTTTGGCATCGTCTCCTACACCGCCTGGAGTAAAGACAATCATGACTGCAGGACAATTTTCTCCACCAGTGACATTCCTCCTAGCTATTGGCTCTCTCCTGATGGTGCATCATGTGGTGAAGGAATGGTATGTAGTATTGTACTGTGCTTTATTGTGCACTGAAGGACAGTTGCAATGCCATTACTGGACAACTATTACTGACATCAGCCCTAATAATTACTAATTTGTAGATATTTTCACTGATGTAATTACCTCTGATCTTCTGCAGTTGTTGATATTTTATATATATATATATATATATATATATATATATATATATATATATATATATATATATATATATATATATATATATATATATATATATATAATATATAATTATATTATATTATATTATATAATAATATGTAATGATGAAGTACACTATTATTCACAAAGCATATGAAAATGCACATGGTAGCAGATGAAATGCAAAGGGATACTTTTGATACTGTTCCTTATTGATTTTTTTTTCAGCTTTTAGGAAGTGAGACACAGCCATTCAAAGGTGCAAACAATGATTAAAACTTCACATTGGGCAAAATTCAGAGGAGGTTAGGAAGTAATTTTAGTGTTGCAAGAAATTAACCAGTTCTTAGAGAACTAATTGAATTAATAGTTAAAATTCATAAATAAATGCAAAATCTAGAACAAAAAATACATTCCAGATTGGACCCTTATGCAAGGGTGAATCTTCTCAGATGACAGCAAAGAAATGAGTGAAATACTGAGGTTATAGTGCAATTCTGTTTTCAGTGAACCCCCTGAACATATTGCAGATCAATGATCCAAATGAATTCTTTATGAATGTGATCCACCATATATCAGATGTTACCTTAACCAGACTCGACTTTGAAGAAGCCATAGACAGCATGCTCATGCATTCTGTACTAGGCCCAGACTCTTTAGAATTCTATATTCATCAAGAACTGCAAAGTACCACATCACAGGCCCTAAACATTTTTTGGAGACAGTCTAGATACTGGTGTTCTCCACTGTTTTATGTCAAGGATATCATGCAACTTAACAAAGGAAGTAGTAAAGCCAATGCAAAAAAATATCAACCAATAGCTTTAACATTGCATATCATAAGTCTTTGAAAGAGTGCTAAGAAGTATGATCACAAAACACATGGAATCAGTGTCTTTATAACCCTGGGCAACATGGGTTCAGAACAGGGCACTCCATAATCACCGTGTTATTCTAGCGTGATTTGTTTAGCTAGTGTCCTGTTGCAGTGTTACATAGGTATCTATAGGTTTTGCTAACTTCTCACTTTGCTGCTCTATTCCTCAACTCCTGTTCTTTGACACAGTTTTCCAAAGTTCATCTCTGTTTTTGCAGTAAGTGGTTAAGCTCATCAATCTACTGGTTATTTACATGTCTTCTATTTTCTACTTTTGTTGCTTTGCATAACATAGTTAGCTATGGAATCATCCGAGGACCCTTACCTCAGAAATTGGGTATTGCTTGCAATAAAATTCTTTTTCAAGCCAGACCCCTCATATAATCCTGTTAACACCCTTGTTGTTCTGTCTTTCCTGAGCATAGTTGAGTGGTCTGGATTTTATGTGGGGATTGCCAGCTTTTGACACTGTCATGGTGATGGTGATAACATCTGGTGACAGTCGGTGTACCATTAATCTATTTACAATAGTTTACAGTGATAATTGACAGCTTTGGGTTCTCAATTTTTTTTTTTTTTGCCTGCAGGAGGGTACCTGGATTATACACCTGGTTGAGGTTCTAGGAGTTGTTCTACTCCTGAAGCCCAGCACAGTGCCAGGTTTGCCTTGTGACAGTTTGGTCCAACATGCTGTTGCATGGAATGGCCTGGTCAGTTCAGCACTTCTTGCAGAAAAGTGTTCAGTTATTTTTTATGAGTTCTACTTTTGTGCCAGCCATATTTATTATACTTGCTGGGAGGATATTGAACAAGGATGGATCTCTGATGTTCATACAATATTTCCTTATTGTGTCTATGGTACTTTCTCTCTTCATTGGCTCTATTCTGCATTTCATTCCATATCATTCACTCCAGTACACTGTCACTTTTGTGTGAATTTGGGACCTGGCACTCCAGTATTTTCCATGTCTATATTTTTTATAGCTATCTTGTCTCCTTTCTACAGTAGCTATCTTCTTCTCTCCTTTCTAGAGTACTTTCTGAGAGCTTTGAGATGATCCCAATAATTTGGATGCTTTATCCTGTTTATGCATGTCGTATAAGTTCTTTGTGTTCCCTCTATTTTAGCAATCTCTCCTGCTCTGAAGGGTAAAGGTGAGTACTGTATTGAGCAATACTGAAGGCAGGACAGCACCAGTGATTTGAATAGTATGAGCATTACGATGGGGATCCCTGGACTTAAAGGTTCTCATAATCCATCCTATCATTTTGTAGCCTATGCTCTATTTGCTTAGTTATGCTCCCTAACCATTATGTTGTCAGACAACATTATTCCCATATCCTTTACATGTTGCTTTCATAATATGGACAGATTTGGTTGTGTATTGTACCCTGTATTTTAAGATCTTAAATTTTACCATACCTAAGTACTGTACCTGGAATTCATCACAGTTAAACATGTTATTTTCTGCTCCCCAATCAAAAGCTTTATTAATACAGTATCAGCCTGTAGTTTTCAATGTCTTGTACAAAAGCAATTTTTATGCAGATTTTTGTCATCTGCAAAAGATGACACGAAGCTGTGACTTGTATTTTGTCTGTCTGATGTGAGTTTAATGAATAGCAATGGTGCAAGGAATGTGCCCTGAGGTACAGAGCTTTTAACTATGATTGGACTTGATTTTATTTGGTTGATTGTTACTCTTTGCATTCGGTTTGACAGAAAATTGAATATCCATCACCCTCATTCACCTGTTATTCCTACTGACCTCATTTTGTGGGCTATCATTCCATGGTCACATCAAATACCTTTACAAAGTGCTGTACATGCATACCACATCAGCATTCTGTTTTTCTCCTAATGCATCAGTGATTTGGTCATGGTTGTACAGTAGCTGTGAAAGGCATGGTCTTACTGCTCTAAATCCATGTTGACCTGGGTCTCAAACTTTTATTATGTGGAACATTATGTGGGAGCAAAGCCAATGTTTTGCTCCCTCCCTTGTGTAGGGGAGTTATATCTGCTGATTTTAGCACTTCTAATAACTCTACAGTGTCCAAGATTTTTCTCTATACTACACAGAGTGCTTGTGCTACTGGCACTTTGCATTTCTCAATAAATATTGAATTCCATGGGTCTGGACCCGGGGCTGAGTGCATGGGCATGTTGTCAATTTCTCCTTCAAAATCTGCAGAGTTCATGTTGGTAGCAGTTATATTTTCAGGGGTTTGGATATCATACTTTAAAAAGCTGTCTAGATTTTCCACTTTCATTCTGTTTATTGCTGTGCTAAACATGTGTTTGAAAGAACATGATTCATTCTTATGTATTATAATGAACTGGTGCACTTGTCTTCCTTAGATGTGCAGCAGGGCCATTTGCAAAGAATCTTGTCACAATGGGGATAAAGTCAGAGCCTGGCAAGTGAAGAGTCCTAGGTGGATCACAAAAGCTCTGAATATGGGCATATAGAAGGATCTGGTTCAGAAAGAAGCATTTGACTGTTAAACATGCTATTATTGTCTCTAGGCCAATAATAATCTAAGGCCAATGCCTTTCAAATCCATGAAAGTGGTTAACTGAGAAATGATGTATAATACTAAATATATTTCCACAATGCAATGCGGAGGAAATTTGAAATGCGCAACTGAATTTATCATGCAGGCATGGTTAGGCCCAGGTTAAATTTATACATATAATGGAAAGATTCCACATCCGGAGCTACATGGTGCATTTTTTTTCAATCATTTTCTCATTTTGATTTTTTTTTTTTTTTTTTTACAAAACATTCTTATGAGGAGGAGCCTCCCTGCTTTCATATCCGAGATATATATATGCTTATTCCTCCATATAATTGTCTTGTTTGTTCACTTCAGATGTGTGTGAGCCAGAGGTGTGTGCCCATACCAGGATCAAGTTTGGGAATGCTGTTCTGGATGCTGCTGGTACTAATCCTTGTTATCTTCTGCTTCTTGTGGGATCCCTTACGGTGGTGGTGGGTGAAGAAAGGACGTGCCTGGTTCTCCCCCACTTTCCCACGTTGTGCTGCCTGTCTTGACACCTGCTGCTGTCCATTCATGTCTAAAGTCATGCAGTGGACAGTCACCATTTGCCCACTACGCAAGCGAAAGAAACCAGATAAAAAAAAAATTATAGGAAATAAAGAAGCAAACGGTAATGTAGCGTCTCAACTGGATCAGGACACAACACAGTCTTGGCCAGTAAATACTTGGGGAGGTGAAAATGAACAGCAACCTGTAGAAGTGGCCTATTGGACACCAAGTAATATCCATCTTACTTCAAACTCATCTGTTTTGCATCACAAAACTGTAGAGCTTGGTCATCCAGTGCATCATAATTCTATTACATCACAGCCAACATTTGGATCTGGTGAAGTACCTCTCCTGAATAATGTACATTCTGCTACCAACTGGCCCATTCCTTCATCAGATGCTAGAGGACAAATAACAGAAAGCACACCAACATCACCAAATCCCCTTAGTGATGATGAGGTCATCAGTAAACTATCAGAATTAACGCAGAAGCTTAACATTATCTCTGGAACGGAAAACATTACTCGGCAAATAGTACAACCACAAGTATCCAGTGATTCTTTATCAGAAAAACTTGTGCCGGTTAGAAAAGCTCCATCCCCTCCTGTCCAAAAAGATGGGAATAAAGCAGCAGTGACAAACAGCAGCAGATCCTCACAATCTATTATGCCTTCAACAAGAAGTCCAGTTTCATCACAAATGCCAGAACCTACTATATCTCTGAGGCAAGAACCTGTTATACCTCCAAGGCCAGAGCCTGTCATACCTCCTAGGCCACAATTTAATGACTTACAAGATTCACTACCACAAATTTCTGAATATAATTTATTTCAAAAGCCAGAACCAACTATACCACCCAGACCAGTGTATAATGTGTCTCCAAGATCAGAGTATATTGTACCTCCAAGACCAGAGCCATCAATACCTCCAAGACCAGAATTTTCGGAAGTGTTTGTATCCCATAAGCAGGAACCTGTTGCACCTCCAATACCATAGCCTAAATATGCAACCATATCAGTGCAATGCGACTCTTAACACGAAGATATTCATTCCTCTTTCAGTGATGTTGTAATAACACAATTTTAATTTTTAATTTAATTTTTAAACAATTAAAGTTTATCTATTTATAATTTATAAATTATATAAAAATAAACACTATTTATATATAATTTTCAAGACTATGGTATGTTGGCAACTTTTGAATGGCTCAGCTAATCAGTATAGTACAAAATTTGTGTTTTATTTACATTGTGACATGTTCAAGTGCTAGTGGCTGTACAAGAATGTAAGAACTCTTTATTTATACAGTATATATATATATATATATATATATATTATATATATATATATATATATATATATATATATATATATATATAATATATATAATATATATATATATATATATATATATATATATATATATATATATATATATATATATATATATATATAATATAATAAGTACTGTATTATAAAAAGTCTCCGGGAACCGCAGAACAGCCAAGCAGATTTTATTCTGTAAACATTGCTCACCTTGTGCAATGGAAGCAATAGTATGCAAGATTAATTGGGTAGGAAAGACAAGTCATTAACTAATGGAAAATCTGTACAAATTTTCCACTTAGTATAAATAATAATAAGGCAAGGCAGTTTTAAATGTGATGGTTTATATGTGATAACATTACAACATGTTATATTACATGTACCTGTTGAACTGGGACTCCTTTATTAGCCATGCTAAATAGCGCTAAAATGATGTAGAATCACAAAAGCTAACAAGCTAAACCTTATATATTTGGATGCAATACACTGTATTATCATGCCCTATGCAATGTTTAAGCTGAAAAAATACTTGAAGAAAAGGATACTAGGGGAAGATTTTCAGATCAGTTTAGTTACAATTATAGATAGTGAAGAAGTAAGTACAGTGTTCAGCATTTTTTATGCAATTGGTTTAATCTCTGTGAGGCCTAAATAATTAAGAGTAAAAAATTTAGTTAGCTATGATAGTACTAAATATATTGAGAGGTTTACACTTTCGCTAAAGAGAGATGTAATTTCAAGATGGTCTAACCCATTTTAGCTGCAATTCAGTGAACAATACTAGATTGTGTATTAGGCCTATGTAAACCAAAAATGCAGTAATAGTTTATTACACATTTTAACTAGCTTCAACTTTTAACAGTACTCTATGCTCAGATTTGATGTCATGAACAATTCTAACTCTTGTAGCTAATAAATTGATACTGTAGAGATGAACTGAAAGTCCTATTCTCCTAGGAGAAATTACTTGCTAAATATTTTGCTTCAGCTGATTGCAAGAACTATTCCTAATGTTATTCTTCTGGTGATATGCAATATTCCCTTTAGGAATGTTATCTAGTGTGTGTGAACATGTTGGATATCCGTTATGAATGCTGCTCACTCTGACAGATGGAATGTTTGATGTTGAAAGTACCGCATAATAATAATAATAATACCGTCTTTGTGACTGTCACGAGAGTAGTGTGACAAGTGGATGATGTGTATAGAATTAATGTTATATAGTCAAGAATTCTGAGCCTGTAACTATATTATAATGAATAAGTCGGATGTTGTCCTTACGAATGGTATAATTTTGAGGACTGCTCATATATATATATGCGAGATGATGATAGCCAATTGCCATTCATAGGCATACGAGATGATCAAATTGTGAAAGATGCCTCACTGTGGCCCTGGTGGGAATAGGAGGGTTGTGGCTTAAAGGGGCCTCTATTCTGCCTGATTTTTTAGCGGGTATATTTTAAATTTGAGAACTATCCTGGGTTCAGTAAATACTGTTCTAGATCTTTATTATTGTGGGATGAACATTTCTTCATCTGGTCGTAACTTGCCTGAAGTTGTGGCCTCTCATATGGATGGAATTAAGGATGCAACTCATAAATGTTATCTATTTGTTACTACCTGTTTGTTACTACAGGTAGATACTGTATGTCATATTGTTCCATCTTACGTAATTTATCATAAAGTTTTAAAACTTTGGTTATTTTAACATACAGCCTCCTCATAGTTTATTCCAACCATTCACAAACTAACATCGTTATATATTTTCTTATCTGACCTTACAATATTCTGTAAATCCTCACATTTCTGGTTTCAGAATGTTTACAAAACTTTTATATGGTAATCATATTCACTCTTCTTCTACCTCACAATCTGGGCATGTCCAGAACTTTTAATCTTTCCCCTTAGCTCATATTTCTTTGAATTCATTTGATTGCATTTCTTTGTATTTATTATTTTAATATACAGTACTAATTAAGTAAGTAATTATCAAAAGAAGGCACCAAGCCGGGAAGGCTATGTAGCACCATCAAATGTGCGGGATATTCATAGGGTGCTAAATATCGCTAAGGATGCCAATATGAGAACAAAAGCACATAAGACGAAAGATATCAAAGGTATCTGATTCGCCAAGAATTCTGTCCAAGGACACGTGACTGCGAGGGACGGTCAGGAAACAAGATATGCACGTCCTGAAAGTCCGGACATTCAACAAGGATGTACACAACCTTAAGAGGGACAATGCAGTTTGGACAATAAGGAGCAGGGCGGCTCTCCATTCAGTGTCCACGAGTTAAACATGTATGTCTAGTACATAACCTCGACAGAGCCATTTCCCACTGCTGGTTATGGTGGTAAGAGGAAGGCCATTTGGACATGCTACTCTTAAAAGCATGCAGTTTGTTACCAGTAACAGAAAACCGACTTTTTTTTTTTTTTTTTTTTTTTTTTTTTTTTTGGCAGGGATATTTCTGCGCAGGCCCTAAGCCTCTGGCTGGCCCACTAAGTGTTGCTTGTTTCTGTTTTACTTGGGCGGAGTATGAGTATTTATGACTCGTATGGTCGCTTCAGTAAGATTTTGCCATATGTGTTTAACAACTACTTCTGCTCTGTTGAATCCAAGTTGAAATCTTAATGGCTTTGTAACTGTGCACTGTGTTAGATAATGTTCCAGTAGTCTGTCAGGCATTTCTCCACAGTGTTGACATTTCCTCTCATCTTCTGGAACCTGTAAGCCTATTTTTCCATGCACATGGGTATCCAAGCCTGATGTGATGTAAGTGTACTTCTGTTGGGTCCCTTTCCTAAGTTTTGTAAAACTTTGACCCATGCGAATAAAGCTTTTACACCACCTACAGTCCTGAAACGCCTTTTCTTCACACTCCCACTCCATTTCCGTCTTCACCGATGGGTCCAAGTCTGCAGACGGTGTAAGCTATTATGTTTTTTTCCTGACCACACCTATGTGTGTTGCCTGCCTCCAGACACTAGCATCTTCACGGCAGAACTTTATGCTTTTGTATGCTCATCAACTACTTTCTCACTGTCAATCCTTCTTTGTTGTTGTAGTCGACTCTCACAGTGCCCTCATGGCTCTGGTGGGGTCCTTTAATCCAGTCCATTCTGCGGTAGTCAAAATTCAACATTGGCCATTTCTTATCTCCAGTGGGTCCGTCTAATTACTGCAAGCTACCACAAGCTACACAAGATTCACAAAGCTTCCTGGCAATACGTTAGTAATGAATAAATATGATATGTTAGATTAGGTTGACCTAACCTAACCAAACCAAACCTAACCTAACCTAACCTAACCTAACCTAACCTAACCGACACTTGGATTGTCGACTTGATTTGGCGTCACCAGCTATAAATAAAAAAATAAATAAATAAATTTTGATTCAAGTAAGGTACATACATACAAGGCAAGATACAAAAGTTGATTGATTTATAGATAGTGCTAGTACATACAATGCCTAAAGCCACTATTACGCGAAGCGTTTCGGGCAGGAAAAACACTAAGACTAAAAACTTAATACTAATTGAGATTAAAGTAAAAATTGTGTTGAGAAAAAATAAGAAAAGAATAGAAAAAATGGGGGGGGGGGAAACATGGCAGAAAAAAAACAAAAATACAATTTGGTCAACAAAACAGCATTGTTTAAAATAGAAGATATGGGTTAACAATTTGGGGGTGAGGTAGGTTACATTGAGTTAATTAGGTAGTACTTAGTTTTTATCTTAAATTGGTTGGAAGAGGTACAGTCTAACATAATTGGGAAGGTCATTCCACATTCGAGGTTTCTTGATTTGTAAAGCATTTCTAGTTTGACTGAGTTGTACTCTTGGAATATCAAATAGGTATTTGTTTCTGGTGTGGTGCTCATGGGATCTGTTACAACCTTCTACGAAGCTTTTAAGGTCAGGACTGACATTACAGTTCAGCGTTTTATATATAAAAAATACACATGAGAGAATGTGCAGGGGCTTAATATCTAACATATTGAGATATTTGAGTAAAGGTACCGAGTGATGTCTGGGGCAAGAGTGAGATATTGTCCTAATAGCAGCTTTGTGTTGAGTAATTAGAGGATGTAAATGATTTTGGGTAGTAGTAAGCAGTAAGCAGATTTTGGGTAGTAGTAAGTAGTAAGCTCTTTATTTTCATCTAATTTCTTTATAAAAAGATACTTTTTCAGTTTAAAATTATGTTTTTTCGTGTTGTACATTCAGCACCAACATTATAATGAGTAAATGTATCATATTTATTCATTACTAACGTATTGCAAGGAAGGACAATATAGGTCCGTCTAATTACCACAAGCTTCACAAAGCTTCCTGGCAATACATTGGTAATGAATAAATATGATATGTTAGGTTAGGCTGACCTGACCTAACCTAACCTAACCTAACCGACGCTTGGATCGTCGACTTAATTTGGCGTCACCAGCTCTTTATTTTCGCCCAATTTCTTTATAAAAAGATACTTTTTCAGATTAAAATTATGTTTTTTCGTGTTGTACATTCAGCACCAACATTATAATGAGTAAATATATAATTTATTCATTACTAACGTATTGCCAGGCAGCTTTAAATTTAAATTTTGCCCTGAGGGGCGAGTTTATTGGGCAGCGCCACTCATCTTGTGAGTGAACATACCGCCATAGCAGAATGTACAACACTCCCCAATAGGAAGAAAACCCGCTGGGTTGTTCATCCTGTCACTTGTACCCGGGTCCGTCTAATTACCACAAGCTACCACAAGCTACACAAGCTTCAGAAAGTTTCCTGGCAATACGTTAGTAATGAATAAATATGATATGTTAGGTTAGGCTGACCTAACCTAACCTAACTTAACCAAACCAAACCTAACCTAACCGAAGCTTGGATCGTTGACTTGATTTGGCGTCACTAGCTTTTTATTTTCGTCTAATTTCTTTATAAAAAGATACTTTTTCAGATTAAAATTATGTTTTCTCGTGTTATACATTCAGCACCAACATTATAATGAGTAAATATATCATATTTATTCATTACTAACATATTGCCAGGAAGCTTTCTGAAGCTTGTGTAGCTTGTGGTAATTAGACGGACCAAGACCAAATATTGCCTGTACTTTCTGGGCCCTTTCTCTCGGTTGTGGCTCCATCACTGATCACCAGGCTCTGTTTGCCTTGATGAATAAATCAGATTCTGATCCTGGTGTTCTGTAGGTCTTCACAAGTTTAGAGGGCCGCTTGTATTTGTCACTATGGTATCAAACCTTAAGAATCACTGAGTAACTAAGGGAACAGTCTAGAAAAATAAACAAAGAGCAAAAAAGTAAGTATAGCTATGGGGGTGTCCATGATAGTGTGAATAATATAATGAACAATATAATGAATGAAATGTGTGCTATTCTTTTATTATCTATAACCTTCTCTCACTACATGCTATTGTGCTACAATACTCAATTTCAATAGTAACTATGCTCTCCTGATCAAATTTAATTATTTTAAGTTTGAAATTTATATTATCAAGAGCCTGTGATAATCAAACCTGGAAATGAGGAAAAAAACAGAAGTGAAAAACCATAAGGTATTTTTAATTTTGGAAAGGTGAGAGCTTCTCTAAATGTGAGAGCACTACTCGTGAGAAGCTCTAGCATTATGCATCCTGTCTACAGAAAACATACCCGTTATACTCAGCACAGGCACATGGTGACAATAAAACATAATAATGCGCATTAAAGTTTCATACAGAACAAACATACATGTTTTAGAGCTGACTACATTCATCACAATTTTAGATAATCAATACTTGACTGTACTCCAGACTTTCCACCAACCTCAGCTCCCTTGAATGTGATCCTATTTTCCCTCTGACACATTAGCCCAGCTGTTTATGAGTGGAATCTGCAGGGAATGCTTCTATTCAATTCATTCTTGCTCCACAACAGCTTCCATTTCTTCTATATCACTACCCTCTTCAAAATCCAGATGGTTGCCATCATCATCGTTATTATCTGCATCTTCATCAGCATCATCATCGTTATCTCTCTCATCTTCAGTTAAATGGAATTCATCAGGAGATTCAGGCATGAGATAACTGGGCACAACACTAATGGGTGGAGAATGGTACAATGTTTCAGACTCTATCTGCAGAAAAGAAGGAAACATTTTGATGTTATATATATGTCTGTGTACAGATCTTGTATGAATAAATCATATTTTTAAAGGATTATTAACAAAAACTAGTTATACAGCAGTTCTATAATAAATTAACATTTTGTACACCAATATTTTTCTCCCATAATTATTACTGTACTTTGCTGCAAGCCTACATGTTTTTAACAAGCTAAATTGTATAAAAAATCAAGCAGTCACTGTAATAACATGCCCTTTTCTGGTGGGTCACCCAGTAACTCCGTTTCTATAGCAGTGGTTTTTTCTAAAGCCTCAGGGAATCGCACCAGATTTCCGAGATGCAGTCGAGCCTACCGAGAGCCAGGACCAAAATCTGCCTCTCTTAAAAACATTAGTGCATCAAACCTAGCAACTGCTTGAAGAAAATTAGTAATCTGAGGAAAAGAAGGCAATCACTTTCGCAGGGTAAACACCAAAGGTATGCTGCTACTGTAGATGGCAAGAAGTCTGCCTGACCCAAAGTCAGTAAAGGTGCATAAAACAACAGAATCATGGATATAGGGTAAATATCTAGGCTGTTAACCAAGACTTGGATAAGGACTCAGGTAGGAGCAGAGGAGGTATCCAGTTCATACTGATACATTGGTAGAGAAATCCATTCATATTGAGCAAGAATAAAAACAACAAAACACATCTGGGCCAGGCACATAACATTGAAGAGCCAAAGAGCAACCATGGCCCCCTCCAGCAACCTCAAATTCCCAGAAATGTAACCTTGAAACCTGTGAGCAATAGGCCAAAAACTGTAAAGAAGGGAATCCCTTAACAATGGGAAGCCAAACACCCAGGTACATTCCAAAGAAATAAGCAGGACAAGGAGGAAATAGAAGCTTGGCCAGCACAGAAGGCCAACTCTGGAAAATGGTACATACCTGAAGGTGAAAGGATTCCTGAATCCAACAAGCAGAATGACCATAAGACAATGAGTCACAATAACATTGCTAAAGATATGATGACCAAACCACACACCAGAAAATGAAGACACAATGATGTTTCGGTCCATCCTGGACCATTATCAAGTCAATTCACAATCGATTGGATAATGGGCCAGGACGGACCGAAACATCGTAGTCTCTTCATCTTCTGGTGTGTGGTTTGGTCATCATGACCATAAGAGTCCAAGAGCAGTGAATTGCATTCAGGACAGGTGCATAAAGCAATTTTTAAAATTATTTTGTGCCAGAGACGTGGCCAGATATTTATAATGCTAACCAGCATATATACATTTTCTTCTGTCCTCCATGGACAGGCTCCCAGAAATAGCCATGTCAGAAAGCTGTTAAGACATATAGTTCAGTGATTTATTGAACAATCAACCACAGGTGATGGTAGTGCTTTTAAAATACTAATCTAAACAACATACATAAATACATATATTTATGTCTGTCCTACATAAACAGTGTTCAAGGTATGTTTGGCTTAGGGAGTAGAAGAACTTGCAAAACCTCATCGAGGTACAATCCAGGTTTAAGATACTGGCCACTTGGACTGTCAGCAGACATACAGATAGGCCATGCACATGAAAAACATCTCATCTGAACATAAGCCCCCAACCTGAACTACCTGGCAAGAGAAGGTATATACCGTAATGGACAAAAACAATTACTTATGCAACCTAAATGCACCCTCCCTTATCTCGAGTGCAGAGTCCAACACCACAAATGGCACAGCTAGGCATAAAAGCAACACAAGTACAGTATACAGCTAACTACTATCACTTCTCTTCAACAGGTTTTGCAATGGAAAGCAAACCCATGTACTACCTGAAAGTGAGATGACTTGAGGAGTCAATTCATAAGGGAAGAAACCCTACGTTCTAACTTTAGTAAGACAAGAGAGCCACAAGCTGGCTCCCAGGGATAATAACCCTGATATACAGCAGCAGCAAAATATAAATGCAGGGCAAGGAGCACGAAACACAAACTTGAAATGGGATATACAACAAAACAAAGCAATGGTTCTGTATGGAATAAAACACTGAATGTGAGCCTAGCAGAGATGTATGACCCAGGCAGCACCAAGGAAGCAAATGAGGTGGTTGCCTGGCAAAGACTCTAGATGACTTAAGCTGCTATCTAGTGGTAGTTAGGTGCATCACAGGTTGGAGATTTGCCTTGTGGCATTAATTGTATGTTTACACAGTTTTTATAATGGTTCCTGATTTCCTTCAAGCAGTTGCTTGCATTGATGTGCAAATTCTTTCTAGAGTGATTTTTTTCTGTGTTTGGTTGATCACTGATCCCCAAACTCCCCTCACCTCATAGGGCGAGCAAAATTCTGGTCCTAGCTCCCAGCAGGCTAAAGTGGATCTCTGGTACTTGATACAGTTCCGGAAAGCTTGGTAGCATGAGTGCTACAGCTACGGACAGCTGCTAAGGGAGCCCTCTTAGAAAACAATTACTGGTTAAAGGTGTATAGTAAGAGAAAGATGCATTATTCTACTAAAATAATTGTCACATTACTGTTGCCAGAAATGTTAGGATTGGTGCTATTCCAATCAACAGCATGATACAAGTGCTTACAGTTCCTATTATAGTTAGATGGTTGCACACATGTAGTACACATCTGCAACCAATCTATCCGGTATATATATTGTTTTGAAATGTATGTAAACAAAAAAAATTACAATATGAAGACCTAGGTTGCATACTTTTATTTTAAATGCAAATGCTTAATGCTAGAGAAAATATACTCTACTGTACACCAAATATATAACAAAAATATAAAAACAATTAGATTAAATAAATGCTTTGATTTCCAATCATAACCTTTGAGTACCGAGTGTCAGACCTGTGTAAACTGCAGAAGGTTCAGAATGATGGGAGGAAGTGGTAAATTCATAAGTTTCAGCTTATCAAGAGATGCAGGAAGCCCATTCCAGCTTCTGGCCTCGCCTACAGCACGTCGAACTGCCAACACGGACAGTTGTTGCAGAGTCTTCGGGGAACCTGAATTATGAAAGAATGTCCACTGTAATGCATTAAACCTTAAGAAATGTTAACCAAATGTTAGCCCTTAACTCTCAGGCTGTGCACCTGTTAATAGCCGACAACCCTCCCAGGTGCACAAGAAAACAAAAATTCAAAATTTTTTCCCCATCTAATATTGTTAAAATGCATTTCCTGATCACACGAAAATAATAATAAAACAAAAAATCAGCGTTGAATGTAATGAAATGCCATTTCTGGGAAAGCCCCGGAGACTTCCTGGAGCTATCAAGATAATATGCACTTCATTAGACCAGGACATTAGACAAAGGAGTTCAGCCTACTGGGGACCACGAGCCAGAACCTGGCCCCCTCAGAGAGGCAAAGGGAGCAATGGCCTATGAAAATCTCCTTTGTACTTGGGGGCATTCAATGTCTGCCATCGACCAGGGTTACCACCCAAAAAGGTAGGCATAATAAAACAGACCCCACATGGTAAGAAAATTGCAACCGAAAACCGAACAGTGACAGAACTCCCCTCAATCCCCAGGGAAACAAGCAAACATCACACCACGCTGCTCTTTTGTGCAGTTCGGGAGCCCCGGACCCACCGGGCTGGCTACCCAACCGCAGTTCGGAGGCTAAGGAGGGGTCGACGAATCTGGGAAGAGTCGATGTCATATCAAACTCGTATAAGGAGGGGAGGATAAGACACCTCACTCCCTGCAATAACAAGCCTTGCTCAGAGGGTACCAAAACCCAGGTGGGGTTAAACGGGGCCCAAGCCCCCCAAGTCAACCCCTCCCCCGCCCCGGGAACCTCCTCATCAGGACCCAGGGCCAAGTCGTCCTCCAAACCCCTGCTTCAAAAGAAAAGGCAGAAGAAACCGGAAAATCTGAACCGATGGGGGCCCACTGGTCAGGCCCAGAAGCACCGGTTGGAGGAACTGGCTCGAACACCTCCGTCGCCACACCAGATGGGGCATCCCCTGAAACTGCCCAAATCTCACCATCAACTAAACCCTGCCCCGACTCCAAAACTTTCCGATGCTTTGGAGCCGGAAGCAGGGGAGGGATTGGAAGGGGGGGGGGTTTAACAGGACAAATCGCAAATTGACACGCCAGAATCGCACGACTGCCCAGGTCTCACATCAGCCACATAATGGGGTGTGGATAGCCGGCGCGGGGATCTAGGGCTTCTCCCTTCCGGGGAGGGGGGGGGGAGCTGCGCAGACAGCGGCGAGGTGACGTCATGCTTGTTTTTAATTGATGAGTTTTGGCCAAAAGTTCGGCTTTCTGTAGCAATTTGTTAACACATCAGGTTTGTTTTGGGGGCCTACCTTTCTGGGTGCCTGATCTGGTTGATGGCAGACATAGAATGCTTCCAACCACACGGGGGTTTCTATAGGCCATTGCTCCTCATGCCTCTCTGAGGGGGCCAGGTTCTGGCTCGTGGTCCCCGGTAGGCCTAAGAACTACATTTGCTTTGACTGATGCCAGGATCTAATACATTCATATGCATTCAGCTGCCCTTCAGCTACCCCGGATAGCCCCAGGGAGCTGAAGGGGCTCCCCCTAGAAAAAAATACTTATAAGAGTACTCATAAGTGAGAAAAAAGTAAATATAGTAGTATAGTACAGTAGTACAGTACTTCCTTTGTTTTATACACATTTTTATACATGTACAAACCAAATTAATTCTGGAAACAATCATATATAAACAAAGTTCAAAGCTTAATTTCAATAAGGAAAATATGATATAATTTCTAAGTGTTGAAAGATAATTGAACCAATAATTTAAAGAAGTAGCAATTTAGTTCTAGTTTGAATAATGAGCTGACAAGTTTGACAATGTACTCTCACCATTCTAATACACAAAAACTGTAAATACTTACTGATAGTATTATCAAGGTTGTCCCATGCTTTTGTAATGCTTTCATCATCAACCATTCGGCCTTGGTCAAATAGCAGGCTTGTGTCTAGCACAAGCTGCGGGACAAACAAGTTGAGTGTGTGGAGCCATGATATCACACGCCAAGGAAACATTGAATATACTTTATAAAATCTGAAATAAAATGGCGTACTTACAGTCAGATTAATTTAAAAAAAATTTTAATTAACATTTTATGATTATCAGGAACTTTAGCATGCTAATAATCAAATTTCAAAATAAAACTAAAATCATGGCATAAATCCAAGCTTAAAAACATGAAATAAAATTTATCACTGAAGATTAATTTTACAATTTACAAATTGTTTTTATTCATTCCAAACATATATGAAGTACTAACGTCCTTTTCCTACAGTTTATCCAAGCCACTCCTTAAACGTCGGCATGTTTGAAGGCCAATTATCAGATTAGCGGAAGCAAGGTGAAATTCTCATGGCTGACCTCAGGTCAACTTGAGGTCATTAACGCTTAGAGGTGTGAGATTCAGGCCGACAACCTGGCGCCTCTCAAATCCTTGTCTCTGACTCATGTATCTCTATGTATGTATTAAATAAAACTAAACCAAACACCTTTACGGTGTTACAGATAGATAGATACAGTAGATAGATAGATAGCCTGGATAGCTTCGAGGAGCGATGGGGCTTCCCCCAGAAATACTGGAGCATACATTTAACTGCAACTGAATTCTCTCTGGAACATATATTTCCATGGACAAAATTCATCTGGATAATCAAGAAACATTACACAGATGTAGAACTGCACTTACTCAGAGGAGGAGTACTGTTGGCTGAGCTTCTGGAGAGCACTGTAATTGTAGATTTTATTAGCTGGCACACCCTGTTGTAAGAGTTTGAAGAAGGCAACCACATTGAAGAGCGATGAAACATGCAGTGCTACAGGAATAATGTCAGTATCCCTGAAAAATAAAAAATCAGCGTTGAATGTAATGAAATTCCATTTTCTGGGTGTGCCGCGGAGGCTCCTTGGAGCTATCAAGCTAATGTGTAATATATTAGACCGGGACATTAGTCTATGGAGTTCGACCTACCAGAGACCACGAGACAGAACCTGGCCCCCTTAGAGAGTTTGCAGGGAGCAATGGCCCTGGAAAAAAAAACCATGTGGTTGGGGTCTTCCTTATCTGCCATCGACCAAGGTTAGGCACTCAGAAAGGTAGACATAACAAAACAAACCCCACTTGGAAATCCCAAGCAAACGTCATACTCTACTACCGCACCACTCGTCCGTACAACCCATCCCCCCCGCCAGACCTCCCCCAAGCCGTCTACCCAGCACTCCAGTTCGAAAGCTTGCGTCAAACAAGGCAAAAAACTGCCGACAGGAGGGAGGGAGGGTTGCCAGGGAGCTACATGACCAAAGATAAGGAAAAGAGGGACCTACATGGGAGGCAGCTGCCACACATTCCTCAACGCGAAGTCGAGACAACTGGCTGCAACCTGCGACCCAAAGCAACACAGGAACGCCCAGGAGCAGGAACGTTAACCAAATAACGGGCGGGCAGTGACAGTATTTGGCATCAAATGATGGTCCTGAAAAAGATTAGATTAGAAATAGAAGTTAACCTACAATGAGAGAAAATGGCAGAAAGAATGCCAAGAAACTTCACACTGTTGCCGAGACGAAGATCTCAGGTGGGACACCATCAACGAAGCCACCTGATCACCATACAAATGGTGATAAACCCACATCAAAAAAACCAGACACGAAGAGCGGAGGAGAAGACCGAACCAGCAGTGTACCGGACCGGTCCGACATGCTGGAAGAGGCGGAGCCACGGAAAACATCCAGGGTTCGCACACCAAGCAAGCAGCGCCTAGAAAAAAAAGCTGGGCCGGCCACCAAGTTGTCATGAGGACTACTCTCCCATGGTAGGACTAACCTCGACCAGTCCTGCTGTAAGGTGTCCACCGCGACAGCCTCGCAGTCGGGGAAGGGCACAACATCGATCAGAAGACGCTGAGACCAAGTCAACACAAAGAGGTCAAAGTCCGGGAGTCCATATGTCTGCCAGAGCCAACAGAAGGAGTCAGCATCAACCATCCATTTTATTGACAGGGTAATGAACCGAGACAGGCCATTGGACACTCCCCAGATATGAACCGCACCCAGAGCCAAACCCTGAGAAGCCAGCAGATGAGCCACTCGAAGAGACCAGTCCTAAAGAGGCAAGGACCGAAGAGAACCCGCATGGTTCAGGCAACGAAACACTGGAGAACAGTCTGAATGGAGCCAGATGGTCCAACCCCAAGTGACCCGAACCCTCCCAAGCAACAGCCAAACCGCTGCAAACTCCCACACCGTGCTGTGAGCCCGACAGACCCCATTGCTCATGGCCAGTCTGATGAGTACTGGTCACAAAGCCCCAGCCGAGAGATGATGCGTCCGTGAACACATTGAGCGAGGACTCGGGTAGGCGCCAAGGCACTGAACCCTGAAAACTCCCCGAAGAGGAAACCAGCAACGCAGCAACTGATGCAAGGCCCCCTGGAGTACAAGCCCAGCGATCGCAAGACAAGCGGAAGGGATGTCCCCGAAGGAACCAGAACAGACGCTGAAGCCCAACCTGACCCAACGGGCAGACCAGCACGGCGAAGTTCAAACTCCCACAGAACTGCTCAAGCAATCGCCGAGTTACCCGGGACCCCCTTCCCCCTCCAAAACAGCTGAAGGCGAGACCGCAGCCTCAGTAACACCTCCAGAGGGGAGACATGGAAGCGGTCTGAGAGTCCCAAACAAGACTCAGCCAGGTCTGAAACTGGGACGGAACCAGATGGGACTTCCTCCAGATCACCAGGAACCCTAACCCGGCGAGCTGGAAAAGAACCACACTCCTGGCGAGCAGACAAGTGGACTGACTGGAAGCCCACACCAGCCAGTCGTCGAGGTAGGCCAGGACCCGAACCCCTAGCAGACGCAGACGGGGTCACCACGACCCGGGTAAGTCGCCTGAACATGAGAAGTGCCAGATTCAATCCAAAAGGAAGGCAACAAAAGCAGTAAGCCTGATGCCCACCATGAAACCTAACCGGTCCGTGAACCCCGGATGAATAGGGATGTGCCAATACATGTCCCTGAGGTCCAGGGACACCATACAAGTACCCGGCTCCAAAAGAAGCCGGACCTGAGACAGAATGGTCATCCAAAAGGAGAGGCAAGGAATCCAGTAGTTCAAATGGGGCAATGGGTACGAAAAACCCCTCCCTTGCAACAACAAGCCCTTTCAAAGAGGGTACTAACACCCAGGCTGGGTCAAAGGGGGCCCAAGGCCCCCCCCAGGTCAACTCCTGCCCAGTCCCGGAATCCCCCAAGTTAGGACCCGCGGCAAAACAATCCTCCATACCCTCTACCCCTGAAGAAAAGGCAGTGTCCAGGGGAAAGGCTGAGAAGAAGGAGGGCCTGGTGGTGGGACCCAAATGCCTCTGTAGGAGAAACCGGCTCGAATGCCTCCGTCCCCAACTCGAATGGGGCAGCCCCCAAAACTGTCCGAATCTCATCACCAACTAATCCCTGCACAAACTCTGAAACACTCAGACATTTGGGAGCCAGAAGCAGGGGGGGAGAAGAGGGAAGAATGGGGAGCAGGGTGAACAATGGGAAGGACCAGGGAGAGCGGACTGAACCAAAGTCGAAGCGACTAATGCTTCCAGTTCCAGATTTCTATATAACCAAAGCAACGCAGCCGCGGGGCATTCGGGTGGGAAACCAACCTAGCACATAGCAGCAACCTGAACCAGCCCGGGCAAGGTGTTGCTAACGGTTAAGACCCAAAGCTAACAATGATGGGGGGGGGGGAGATTAAAACACTGAAACCCCTGCGATGTGTACAATCACAGGGGCCTAACAGAGGGCCACTAAAATAAAAGAAGTGGAATTATAACCCAACTGGCAGACCCCCCCCAAAAGGCAAAACACCGCCGATGGAAATCGAGGCCAGAGAAGACATCCGCCCTGGATCACATTAGCTAACAAACTAAGAGTGTTGGGTAGCCGGTGGGGAGAGGTTCGGGCCTCCTTGGGGCTCCAGGGGGGGGGGGGGGGGAGAGGGCTGCGCGGACAAGCTGAACGGCAGTGGAGTGTGACGTTTGCTCGTTTGCTTGTTTCCATGGAATTGGAGGGAGTTCTGCCTCTGTTCGGTTTTCAGTTGCCATTATCTTGCTATGTGGAATCTGTTCGGTTTTCTTTGTACTTTTCTTACTAAGTGGGGGGTTTGTTTTGTTATGCCTACCTTTCTGGGTGCCTAACCCAGATCAATGGCAGATAAGGAAAACCCTCAACCGCATGGGGGTTTTCCAGGGCCATTGCTCCCTGAATCCTCTCTGAGGGGCAGGTTCTGGCTCATGGTCTCCAGTAGGTCAAACTCCACAGACCAATTCCCTGGTCTAATATATCACACATTAGCCCGATAACTCCAGGGACCCAAAGGTGGCTCCCCACAGGAAAAGGGAGAAAAATATCGAAATGTAATAATAATAATAATAATAATAATTCATTGTGTCTGGGGACAGGCAGCCAGTGTATATATACATGTTGGGCTTATAGCGAAGTTCCCCCCTCCCCCCCCACCAAGGTCGAATTATTGACCTTCACCAGGATGCAACCACACAAGCTGACTAACTCCTGAGTGCCCATTTACTGCTAAGTGAACAGGGCATTAGTGACAGGAAAAGCACCCAACCATTTCTGTTCCACCTGCGATTCAAACCAAGAATTCCCGTAGAGTAGAGAACGTGAGTAGAGAACAAACGCAACTTTACTATCCAGGACCCTGAAATACCCTCTATCTCTATAAAGTCAAAAATACAGTTAATAGCACGTTATTACCATTTCTCATAGGCAAAAGTACATAACAGTAATGCAAATGCCTGCGATGAGTCACAATAATGTGGCTGAAGATATGATGACCAAACCATGCACCAGAAAATGAGGAGACGACAACATTTCAACCCGTTCTGGACCAATATCAAGTCGATTGTGATGGGAGCGAGGTGGTTGTTGTTTAAGATTCAGCTACTGGGAACTAAAAGTTCCAAGTAGCACGGGCTATGGTGAGCCCGTGATGGACTTACCTGGCACAGGAGCGGGGCTGAAAACCAGGGAGCGAGGGAGGCACAGGCATTAAGTAAGGCAAGAGTAAGGTGAAGAGCAGGTAAGAGGAGGTAATTCCTAGAAGGAGGTAAGAGCAAGGTGAAAGGTAAGAATAAGAAGAAAGGTATGGATGGGATGAGTGTAATATGGGATGATGGAAGAATGGGAACGTAAGAATAAGAGAAGAAAGAAAAAGAGAAAAAGGGGGGGTAGGCATATGTAAGGTCACGTCTGTTATAAAGGTTATAGCATTTCAGTGTGTAATGTATAAGAGAAGAGCCAACAGCAACAAAGCCAGGACTAAGGTTCATGTTGCGTATGTGGTGTATCGGAGCCGATTCGACAAGACGGTGTCTGGGAAGAGTAGAGGCAGGAAAGATTATTTTAGAAGGAGGGGAAGGGAACCATAAGGAGAAAGCACCAAGTCATTACAACTAAACATTTTAAAAGAAGACCAATCAATAGGATGATTAAAATCCCTAACATGACAGAAGAGAGCATTGTGTCTACACAATGCTGTAAAGAGTTAAACGTTTCTCATATACATTCTACTAAAATAAATCTCTGGTAATGTTCTTATCTAGCAATTACTGTAATTTTAATACATGCTATCCTAATTAAACCTGTTAATTTTCCAATACTGTACTACAGTATGTCTTTAACCTTTCATGGAATTAATTTTCAAAACCTTATTACCTACTAAACTAGATCTTTTCATATATATAAATAGCTATATCTAAAACATTTGCAGAACATGACATCCCCTCCCCCCATCCCCCTTCTCCCCGTGTCCTCCCCCCCCCCTTCTCCCCGTGTCCTCCCCCCCCCCTTCTCCCCGTGTCCTCCCCCCCCCTTCTCCCCGTGTCCTCCCCCCCCCTTCTCCCCGTGTCCTTCCCCCCCCCCTTCACATACATGGATTGAATACTGATAAGCTCCTAATTGCTTATCTTATTATAAACTCCACACACACACACACAACACCGACAAGCTCTTATTTCCTGCATTAACAGTACAAAAATAAGAGCCAATCCTCATGTTTAGACAGTAGTTATAGTAACCATGTGGACTATCATATATATATTGAAATAGTGGACAATTACAAAGTAGAGTATGGTACTGTTGAATTTGAACAAACTGGAAACGGTTTTGTATTTGCGTTGCTAACAATAAAACCTAACCTACCATAACCTAACCATCCTATGCCTGATACACGTTACATTAGGTCTAATATAGTGCATAAATGTGCTATACTAGGCCTAGGAAAATAGTAGTTAGGTTTTAAGTTTTAGATTTCCACTTTTATAAAGTGAATAATACTAAATTCTACTATCTGATTGTCCATTACATCAATATATATGTACGATTGTCCACCTAGTTCAATCAGAAGGACTATGTCAGAAGGACACAGCTGCTCTGGAGAAGGTGCAACACCGGGCAACAAAAGTAATTCCAGAGCTAAGTCAATTCTCATATCAGGAATACTTGAAGGCCACAGGGCTAACAAGACTGTAAACCGGGCACAACAGGTGGATCTCACTGAACTTTTAAAATACTGAACAAGTTAAAAGATGTTGATCCAGATAATGTCTTCAGAAGGTCAGATGTAACACAAACAAGGAGCAACGGATTCAAGCTCAACAAGCCACAATGTAGGACTGAGAACAAGAGATGCTTTTTCACCTACAGGGGTTATTAACCCATGGAACCACCAACCTACCAAAACCATAACTGCAAAAACTGTGTTGAATTTCAAAATATACCTGGAAAAGATCATCAAGGCAAATGAGGGGGACCTTCAACAAGCCGCCAGCTTCCTGTCCTCGTTGAGGCCACCAGGGTTAGTAGCCCTCAGGTAAATCAGGTAAAAAGCCCTCAGGTCTAAACAGGACAAGTTGTAAAATAAATAAAATATAAATAAGGTACTGTACCTTATTTTGTACATAACATCTGCCCCATGATCTAGTAAATACTGGACGATCTCCGAGCCCAGACAACCCTCACTGTAGGAGATGCGCTGATGCTTGACAGCTGCCGCTAGGGGCGGGAGGCACTCGCTGTTCACTGCATTGACACAGCTCCCTATATTACAAAAAATAAGGAGAAATGAGAACATTAGTAAACCAATACATATATGAACAACAGTATAGACAACCGAGCAGCTCTCGTTCCCTAAAGCTGTTCAGACTGAATTTACAATACTGTAACTACAACAATAATATGTCCCCCAAATAAATTTGATGGAAAAAAACATGACACCAAAGGGAACCACAATACATTATTTTATTTAGTTCATTCCTCATTAACATCACTATTTGTGCAATTTTTAACAATTCACAATCAGGACTAAAACCCACAGCAAAAGTTTCCTGCTATGCTACTGATTTAGTTTAGCTTGCACCTGTCAAAGATATACTGTACTGAAAATCAATGCAGTATTCTATGTGGAAATATGCTGCTACATACAGCCTAACTTTCAGTCCAAGTAAATATACTTGGCATTATTTAACACAAGTTTTGGATTTTCCGGGCTTGAAATTTCAAAGGTACTACATGGCTGGAATATGCATAGACAATTTTTTTACATGCCCGATGTTATTTTTCTGTGTGGAGCCCCTTCAGTTCCCTGGAGCTATCAGACTGATATGCGATATATTAGTCTGGGACATCAGTCAATTGGAGTTCAGTCTACCGGGGACCACGAGCCAGAACCTGGCCCCCCCCCCCCTTAGAGAGGCAGCGGGAGCAATGGCTCATGGAAACCCCCTTATACTTAGAATGCCCCTATGTCTGCCATCAACTGGGGTCAGCACCCAGAAAGGTAAGCATAACAAAACAAACCCCACATGGTAAGAAAATTGCAACTGAAGACCGAACAGAGGCAGAACTCCCCCAACCTAAAGAACAAGCAAATGTCACACCCCACTGCCGAGTCGCTTGTCCGCGCAGCCCTTCCTTCTCCTTCCCAGGAGAGGGAAAGCCCTGGACCTCCCCATGCCAGCTACTCAATACATCATCAAAACATCATGGCTGAGCATCAAAAACGTTGACTGAGCATCATGACGTTGGCTGAGCATCAAGACAATGCAAAAACTGCCGACCGGAGGGAGGGAAGTGTGCCAAGGAGCCTCTGAGGGCTCACCCAGAAAATGGCATTTAATTACATTCAACGCTGGTTTTCTATGGGGGAGCCCCTTCAGCTCCCTGGAGCTACCTAACCAAAGACAAGAAAAAGAGTGACTTACTCGGAAGGCGGCCGCCACTTGCTCCTCAACTCGAAGTCGAGACAACTGGCCGAGTTCCTGCGACCCAAAGCCACACACACAAACAACCAAGACCAGGAATGTTGACAAAATAACAAGCGACCAGGACCCTGTTAGATCTCCAAAATCCCCGAGCCCGAATGTCAGCCCAAGACATGATGCCAAAGACGGCAGTTAAAGCAGCAAACTTATGAACGTCATGGGCACGATGATAGTCTGCAGGCTGACTAGACCTAATAACCTGGTGGATGAGCTGGAAGGCCCGAGCCCTAGAACATGGAACGATGGAAACTGGATCAACTCAAAGCACGTCCCAGGCCACCGAAGCCGAGGCACGCAAATAACACCGAAGAGCTGCAACCGGACACAACACATGATGCACCCCCGCCTTACCAATCATCAATGACCCAAGGGCCCCTGAAAGCTGCCATCTTCTTCGCCAGAAAAGATGGAGACAGCTGCAACTGAACGAACTAACCACCAGGTATGAAGGAGTAGAAACCAAAGCCAGAGGAGAGCATGAAGCTCACCAACTCAACCCCCAGAGGCCAATGCCAACAGAAAAAGAGCCTTGGAAAAACAATCTTGAACCGAATGGGCCACCACAAGCCGAGAAGAGAAAAAAGGAAGCACCCTGTCCAAGGACCAGGACGGCTCAGGCAGCGCATGAGCAGGCCGGAGGTGAAACAAAGCATGAGAAAGCTTATGGAACAGGCTCTGCCAGCGCTGCACGACATGAGGTGACAGTATTAGGCATCAAATGACGGTCCTGAAAAAGCCAAGAAAGAAAATACAAGACAACCCAATCAGAAATAGAAGACAACCAATGTACAGTAGAGACAGAAAATGGCGAAAAGAATTGCCAAATCATTGACCCAGCAGGCAGCATGACAGAGGCAAAACAGGTAACTGTCATCCTGAGACATGGTCACAGAGCAGCCTTACCAAAGCTCAAAAGTTTGAGTTTTTTGAACTCAAAAGACGCATCCATTGGTCAAATGAGTACCAATGGGGATTTCCAGGGCTTGTAGGCTGACTGCTACAGGAAGCCCAGGTAAGGTACTGCAAAACCAGTTAGGCCCAAACTAACAAGGGAAAACTGCTAAAGCTGAACCCTTGCAACGTATGCAATCACGAGGGCCTAGAGGAGATTATCTTAAGAGGTTATCTCGAGATGATTTCGGGGCTTAGCGTCCCTGCGGCCCGGACCTCAACTAGGCCTCCTTTTTGTTACACACCCCTAGTAAACAGGCCGTAGCAGCTGTCTAACTCCCCGGTACCTATTTACTGCTAGGTGAACAGGAGCATCAGAGTGAAAGAAACTCTGCCCATTTATTTCCGCCTCCACCGGGGAGGCCAAAGAGGGCCACCAAAATAACAGAAGTGGACCAATAGCCGAACAAGGCAGACCCCCCCCTCCAGGCAAGGAAAACAAAGAAAATAAAACCCCGCAAAAGTACTACGTCCCCAGAAGGAACAGAAACTTGCCGCCGTGTAGGTAGGCAACCTGCGCAGTACATTGCGCCCCACCAGCAAACGATACCACCTCCTACCCCAAGGCCTAACAAAGGCCATGAAAACCCCAGCTGGCCCCAAGAGCGGTGTAATTACCAAGCAGCAAAGACCCCTATGGAAGTGTTTCCCGAAAGCTCTATGGAAGAGAAGCTAGAACTCAAGGATAGTACCTACACGGCACATAGGGAAGATAGCCCTAAGCGTATGCAACCACAGTACAGTACTCTCAAATTTCTCCTGGCTGCCGCACCACAAACAGCAGAACACACAGGGGGAACACTTCGGGACCAAAGAGCCAAAGCTCAACCCCTGCAAGCACAACTAGGTGAGTAGACCACTAAGGTACACAACTGCCAAGAATCTGAGGCCAGAGTCAACGACCACCCCAGATCGCATCAGCCAACAAACTGGAGGTGTTGAGAAGCCAGCGTGGAGAGTCTGGGGCTCTCCCCCTCGGACAAGCGGCGTGGCGGTGGGGTGTGACGTTTGCTTGTGTTTTAGGTTGGGAGAGTTTAACCTCTCTGTTCGGTCTTCGGTTGCAATTTTCTTACCATGTGGGATCTGTATTGTTATGCTTACCTTTATGGGTGCTAACCCCAGTCGATGGCAGACATGGAATACCCCCAAATATAGGGAGATTTCCAAAGGCCATTGCTCACTTTGCCTCTCTGAGGGGGCCAGGTTCTGGCTTGTGGTCCCCGGTAGGCTGAACTCCAATTGACTGATGCCCCAAACTAATATATCGCATATCAGTCTGACAGCTCCAGGGAATCAAAGGGGCTCCACACAGAAAAATAACATCGGGCATGAAAAAAAATTGTCTATGCATATTCTAGCCATCAGCCATCCTGTCTATGTATCAACATGTTGTATATTGGATGATAAAGTAGTAATTCTAGAAGAGATTCTGGTTTAGTCTGTCTTAGCCTCCTTGTGATTCAATTACCATGTTCCAAGGTTTCAGTACACACTTGAGAGATGGGTGTCAAGTTATCTGTGAAATACAATGTTTCCACCATGGTTGATACCTGGTTAACCTGGTTGATGGGGTTCTGGGAGTTCTTCTACTCCCCAACTACTTCTACTCCTTCTACTCTAGGCTGGTGGTTAACTTTCTGAACTGATACAATTCCAAATGTATACTATCCAAATTTCATTTCTTTTCACTACAGGTATTATGCGATAATCCTAAGCCATGAATATTTTACAATACTGAACATTTGAGAAAGTCAGTCCACAGGGAAAGGAGGGAGAATGAAAGAAATTTAATAAAAAGACAATCCATAGTAGATTATCACACAGGCCTGTGTAAGAAAGAAAGAAAGAAAGAAAGAAAGAAAGAAAGAAAAAAAAAAAAAAAAAAAAAAAAAAAAAAAAAAAAAAAAAAAAAAAAAAAGGCAACTCAATTGTTAAACTTTGACTACCATTACTACCAACCTCTGTCGATCATAAACTTTGCTGTGTCCACTCTCTCTCTTGTTAATGGCTTGGAAAGGAGAAAACCAAGTGGGGTATCAACTCTTGTTCCCAAATGTAGCACCAGAGGTACCTACAAAGAATTGTATACAAAAATTATGTTAGGAATTACTTTTTCCCATAGCCAAAACATCATCTCCTACTTTCTCATGGGCATATTATTCATCGTGGAAGTGCATAAAATCAGAGCTTAAGTATTTTTTAATGCATGGTCCACATACCTGCCTGGATTACCCAGTAGGAGTATGAATCTCTGTACACGCACACACACACATACAAATCTCCAATAAGCAGCCCGTAGCAGCTGTGTAATCTTATGTACCTATTTACTGCTAGGTGAACAGGCCCATCAGGTGAAATAAACTCTGCCTTGCCAGAAGAGAGCACGAAGCACCTCGACCCGACCCCTAGAGGTCAACGCCAACAAGAAAAAGAGCTCTGAAAACAATCCAGAACCGAAAGGGGCCACAACAAACCGAGAAGAGAAAAGAGCACCCAATCCAAAAACCCAGACGGCTCAAGCGGCGCAAGAGCAGGCCGGAGGTAAACCACGCCAGAGGCAGTTCGCAAATTAGTACAGAGGGAACACCAAAACCGAAGCAACCCAGAGGGGCTACGCCAGTGCCGCACAAGACAAGGCAACAGTATGTGGCAAGATGACAGCCCGGAATCTCCACAAGAGAAGGACAAGACGACGCCAACAAAATGTAACAAACCTATGAAGGGACAAAAAGAAAAAGGAAGGACCGCGAAAAAAACTACACCGCTGCCGAAACGAAGCACGCAGGTGGAACACCATCAACGAAGCCACCTGAACCCTAACAGATGGTGAGAGTCTTGAGGCAGAACCAAACCAGCCCCACCAAAGGCCGACCAAGAATGGGAAGAGGCGGAGCCGCAGGAAAACCTTGGGTGCGAACACCGAGCAAGCAGAGCCGGAAACCCAAGCTGGCAAGAAACGAGATGGAACGTCTGCCGTACAAAAAACTTCCCAATGCTAGCGAGCTTGTCAGGTGATCGGAGACACTGTGGTTCCAACGCGAGACTCATGAGAAGTGACCCCCCGAGATCAGGAACGCGCCAACTGGCAGGGTAAGCCAGGAAACCAGGAACCCAAACCCGGCAAGCTGGGAAAGAACCAACCCTGCGAGCAGACACGCACCATCCGGGAGGAACTCCCTGGGACCCCAGAAGGACCAACAAGTCCGACAATGAATGACAACTAGAAGGTGCCAACTAAAATGCCGAACTGCAGACGCCGCAAACAGCAAGGACAATTATGTTACAAAAAACCAGGGCCCAGGCCTAGGCCAACGAGGAAGCGAGCACCACGAGCCGAAATGTAAAGCGAAAAACAGGGACGCCGCATCCTGCAGGAGCGGCGAACGCAACCCCAGCAGGGCAGAACGAAGCACGCGATGCCGAGGAAGGCATTAGGAGAACTAACCAGGAGGTGAACAGCACGAAAACAAAAATGCACCGCCCGAAGAGAACACAAAGAAAAAGGCCGGAGCCAGGGCCTGAAACCCAGCACCTCCAGGCCCAACAAAAGAAACTGCAGGGGCAGGAGAGGAAGAATGGAAGCCACATCCTCCAGCATACAGGGCAACCCAGATGCTGGAAGTACCAAACAAGGAGAAGATGAAAATTCAGGACCATAACCGAACACAGGGGCGGGTCAAAAGCAGGGAATTGAACATGGACAAAGACCAACCTAGCATGAACATGAGTAGAGCCAAGAAGCACATACGAAAAAACACCAATGTGTAGTAGAGAATTTGAAAAACAGAAAACGCAAGAAAAAGACCAGAAAGACATTCCTAGCTGCTTGTGCTTTGACTAAGTATGTAGAAGCAAAATGAGAAACGAAGAAGACAGGCAGCAATCGGGAACGAAATGGACATGACCCACTACACAGAGAATCCAATGCAAACGGAAGGACTCAGCTAGGCACTGCACGATGGTCAAGGAACGAGTCATGAGGCAATAAAGGACCCAGGCACGGAAAGACTAAAGAATGACCCCAAAAAAATGGGGCCGTGCCCCACCGTGTAACGAACAACACAGACAGACAAGGAAGGTCACGGGAAGAAGCACACAACGAGTCAAACAAAACGCCACAACCAATCCCCAACACTCATCCAAAAACCACAAACCAGCACTTGGCTGAAAGACGCCAGACTGCATAAGCTCACCTGCAGAGTATAGGCACTATCGTGTCACGACACATCGTAGCCGAGAATATTCCAGGAGCATTGCTAATGGAATAAGGCCAGAGCCGCAGGTGCAGGAGAAGAGTATGGTAGAGACGGATGCGGCGCCACACATCCATATGCAGAGAAAAGAACTAGGCGTCCCCCATATAGTAGTAATCCAGAACACCCCCAGTATCTCTCAGACTGGAGAGATAAGAGGAGCGAGAGCGGCGAATCACCTGAGAGAAAAAGTATGTGGGACACCAACACTTGTGTACACCGTCCATAAACAAAAACTCCCACGGCGCATGCGCAGGACGCATAAGGTCCGACCACACAACCCGCCCGGCGGGGAGGGCATCAACTTGGAGTATATAAGGAACATTATCAATGCCGAGACAGAGCATGGAGAGAAAATTTAAGTACAAAAGAATGAGATATTACCGAAAACTAA
Organism: Procambarus clarkii; assembly: GCF_040958095.1. NCBI lineage: Eukaryota > Metazoa > Arthropoda > Malacostraca > Decapoda > Cambaridae > Procambarus > Procambarus clarkii. The sequence continues at coordinate 18,415,167 of NC_091162.1, forward strand.
GAAGAAGCACGAAAGAGGACCAACGAGTCCAAGAAAGGACTGGAGGTAAGCCTCACAGGAAGACGACAGACGTTCCAATAACACGGGAAGTATAGAAGACCTTCCCGAACCTTCGAGATCCTACAGAAGCAAACACAAAATCACAAAGGCTCAAAAAGGCACAGTCGCACCCGAGACCAAAAGTCATGCAGGATGCTGATACGAGGAGAACATGACCTCGACATGACGGAGAATCCATGTCCCAGAGAAGAAGGGCGAGAAAATGGAGAAGAGTACTCACCGACAGGACGGAACCGACAGACCCGAAGGGACAAGGAACCGAACCCAGGGAGGGGTCGACGCCCAACTACTCGTACGCAGAGGGGGAAAGGAAAAGCCCCACTCCCCGTAACTGCAAGCCTTGCCCAAAGGGTAGAAAAAGCCAGGCGGGGTCCAACGGGACCCAAGGCCCCCAAGTCAGCCCCTCCCCAGTCCCGGGAACCTCCATGGCAGGACCCGGGACTGAGCTGTACCCCCAAAGCCCCAGCCTCACAAGAAAAAGCCGGGGCAGCCAGAGAAATACTAAGGAAGGGAGCCGACTGGTAGACCCATACGTCACGGCTGGAGGAACAGGCTCGAATGCCTCCATCGCTATCCCAGAAGGGGGAAATCCCCGAGACCATCCGAGTTTCAAGACCATTGAGACCCCGTCCCGACCCTGAACCCACAGACAGTGCAGATCCGGATGCAGGGAGGAAGGGTGGGGAGGGGAAGGGGGGGGGGGACAGACTCAACCACAACAGGGAAAAGACAAGGGGGCGTGGACGGAAACAAAACTGAAGCGACCAACACCCCCATGCCCCAGGCACAACAACCAAACCAGGCAGCCTTGGGGCTTCCAGGGAGCCCCAGGCAGTGCAGTGACGTGGCGACGTCATGCTCGTTAGCGCGTTTTTATTTTGGGAGTTTTGTCCACTAGTTCAGCTCTCAGTAGCAATTTCTTAACCAGAATAGGGGTTTGTTTTGGGATGCTTACCTTTATGGGTGATTGACCCGGTCAATGGCAGACAGAAAGCTTCCAACGACATGGGGTTTCTATAGGCCAGTGCTCCTCGTGCCTCTCTGAGGAGGGCCAGGTTCTGGCTCGTGGTCCCCGGTAGGCCTAAAGAACTCCATACACACATGACTGATGCCAAAGTCTGACATTAGCAATACTGTATCCGTCTGGATAGCTCCGAGGAGTCGACGGGACTTCCCCAGAAAATAACAAATTCAGCCCAAAAGTACCAAAAGGATGTAACCAATTTAAGTTTACCAATCATCAAATGAAATTTTCCAATTTTGTTGTATTGCTAGGATGGATGCTCTGCTCAGACAAGTATATTACACCATACTAGATTACAAATTAAGAGGTAGCTAACCTGACGAAAGAGATTGACATCAACTTCATCAAGTGCAGCATTGCTACACTCCTGTAGGAACCTGTCCGGTGGCACTCCAGCCTCTACCAGAGTCCTCAAGCTGTTGAACCTGATGAATTATATCTTGATTAATGCTCACCTCAAATAAATAACTTTTTACATAACTGTTAACCACCTGAGAGTGGCTATCAAAACAATTGACATCTCACCTATGCATTCAAGAAAATTGTTCTTACAAAATACTGTAAACCTGTACATACAGTAAACCTGTACATACAGTAAACCTGTACATAAGTACATACAGTAAAACCTGTAAATACTGTAATATATTTTGCATAAAAAAAGGCCAAGTCCTTTCTGTCTTATACACAATCAGAGAAATCTCAGACTGAGTTTTAATGTATTTACAATTACACTTTGCAATCTTTTATAATTGTAATATTCATCTCTTGTTCCTCTAGACCTCATGTTATGGGCAATATTACATGGGGAAACAATTATTAAAATACCTATGCACAAATTATTTATATAACTGCTGCATTTTGATGTCCTTCTGTTACATCAATGATTTTGTCACAGTGATCAACAACTGCACTTGTATGCACTTGTTGCTGTAACTAATGTATATGATGCCTCATAATTTTAGGATTCATTTACACAAATATTTGTGTAAATAAACAGAATTTTACTATTTACTCTTATTATTATGGAACTAAATATTAATGAAGCAGGAAAGAAATAAGAATAGTAATTGGAGTGCGAGTTAACTCTCCCATGGGTTAACAATCGCAGGATTGAAAGCTGTCAAACATGGCATCAAATCCCGATTCAACATCATACCTTACTGGCCTCACAAAAGATCCACTGTAATTTCTCCATTTTAAGTTCATCTAAATCATCTTGTAGCAATTTTGAGTCTTCTAATAGATTTCCTACCATAAAATATTCATCAGTACATCAATATTCCATAAAATATTAGACCAGTAGTGCGAGTATACGGTATACAGGTGATTTCAGGTTAATAGTGTGGTTCATCCACTTTCAACTTTTTTGTAGGGCTGGTATTCAATCCCTGATGGTCCAAGTGGATTGGCACCATTCCTTCATTGTGATGACCAGTCATTATCAAGTCGCGTGTTGTCAACATAACTTGATAATGGTCCAGGACGGACCGAAACGTCGTTTTTTCATCTTCTGATGGGTGGTTTGGTCCTCATATCTTCAGGCCCATTATTGTGACTCATCTTCTGCATTCCTTCCTCGAGTCCTTGTACCCCTTTCCAAGTACGTACTGTCTAGCAATACTGGTTTAGCACGGAAAACAAAACAGAACTAGGCAATGAATTAAATATGTTATCCTAAGGCTAGTGATGCTCAATCCACTTAACATGACTTTTGACTATTTGCCTGCTTACTTTCCCACCTCCCTCTCTCTAAGTGTTCATATGAGTGGTGAAGCTGACTGATCCCAGCATGCTATCCCCTACTGATATCATTTGTAATTATTTACTTTATACCTTTGGAGTATAAGATGTAGGATTATTGACAGTTGTGAGTGATAGTGTATCTGTTCAAAAACCACGTAAACCTATTCCACAAAGCTCACTATATGGAGTGTTACCTATCCAACATAACATTAAGAGAGAGTTGCCATAACTGTATACTAAAGTTAGGCATCTCTATTCCCAGTCACACAAAAAATAAGCATACAGTATCTCTCCCACACCACAACCAGAGGACACAATTACTGTACCTATTCCACTCTACAGCCAAGTGGTAGAGGCTATACTTGAGAGTTTCTGTTGACTTGGGAACAAGAAGCTCCATGGAGGTGAGCCCGAGGAGCTTTTCTAAAAGATCGCTGCACCCTCGGTCAGCACTGGTCTCTCTCTCTTCTTCACTGCAACAATAATTTGGTTACAAATTATAACTGATAATAGTACTTATTCACTGCAAATTTAGCAAGATATACGTAATATATAAGAGAAATATTACAACGGGTAAACAAATATTTCCATTTACCTTAATATCCTACTTGTCAAAACTACAGTATACACTGTATATAAATATTATTGTATACACAGAATGCCTAAATAAGCTTAAATCTTACAACTGCACATAGCACACATTTTCCCTGTAAATATATATGCATGGCAATCACACTATTGTTAAAGTTCAATGGCTCCTAGTATGGCTGCCCTGCACATTCTAACACTGGATAATGTGCCAGACATGGCCCTAAATCTGCTTATTAAGGCCCTTGAAGGAAAGCAAGAGACTTGGGACTTTTTTTCAAGATGGGAGGACGGTTACTGGAGGCCTGAGGAAGCAAATGTGAGCCCCTTGTGTGTGTGTGTATGGGGGTTTTAAATTTTATGATAGGCCTAATTTTATGATAGGCCTAAAACAACGCTGGTTGTGGTGTGCATATTAATGAAACCGCCCTTGTTATGATGAGCAGTTGCAAGGTTAAGGACAAGGAGTTGGAGCTCCACAAAAAAATAAAACAGTCAGATGACCTTCAGGAGTACCTTGATGACAAGCAGCAGAGAGACAAGGTTAAGTCAACTGTATGGGAAGCATGGATAAACCATCCAGCATGAAGGCTCACTTAGAAGGTGTTGGTAAATTCAATACAAATCTTACAATATTGTCACAATCAAGTGTTAGTCATGATGAAATGTAACAAATTTAAATTTCTTCCCATTTGGCTGAGCACCTTCTTTGTGGACATGTTGCCTTTTGTCATCGTTGAACACAATTCTTGGAGAACTCTGTCATCCCCCGTGTCGATAGCCAACACTTAATATCTAGGCAGGCATTTACCAGATGTATCAAAATGAAGTACATTTTGATTGGCACATCCATATACAGTACTTTGGTTGATGAAAATTTTCAAAAAGTAATATTGCAGAGACTTACTTTCAGGCTAAAACTCCACAAAAGCAACATATTTTAAATCTGTAATTCCAAACTTTTTTGTTTGTTTTTTAACTTTTTAATTTTGTTTCCACTCGAAATAAATATTTTAAGGTTAGACAAGAAAAGGCAGCATGTGAAGGATGTCCTCAATTCTGGTTTCTACTATGGCAGACATTTCGAGTGCCCACAGGTACGTAGTTTAAATTTTATTTAAGTTACTTATTACTTCAATCAAAAAGTGAATGAGTATTTTAAACAAATCCTTTCAATGCTGTTAAAATATAAATTAGAATACAGATACAGTACTACATTCCAATTCAAAAAATATTTCCAGTATTGCTAAGCAAATCTACAAGGAAGGGGAAAAAAATTAATTTAATTCTAGACAAAAGGTAGAACTAACCTAAAACTGCACAACTGCTGTTCACTGTAATCCACACAAAATTCAATGGCAAAATGTAGTGCCAACACACCGTCATTTTTCATTATATTTACATCAGCACCAAGCTCTAGCAGCTTGTTTACCCCTTCCTTCCAATTGCTCTGAACAGCCAGCATGAGTGGTGTTGTGCCGTCCTGCATTCTAAAAGAAGGATAGTACAAAATACATTAATTGTTGGGTATTTAAAAATTTGTATCTGCTATGATACTCAAGTCCTGAAATAACATGGACTACTTTACATCAATCAATTAGTTTTCCAATTTAAGCAATTTTTCTACAATAAATGTTAAAGACAAATGAGAGTACATAATAAAGATTTCACATAGCACGAGTTTACTCAGGACATCCATGTTTAACAAATCTACTCTCATTCTTTTCTAGCAAATTTGAAAGTCAATGATGGAAAAGATTGCAACATTATATACAAGTATTTAGAGTTTAGTAAAGCCTTTGATGCTGTCCCTCACGAGAGGTGGATTAAGAAAGTCAAGGTGCATAGTAAAGGGAGAGATATTAAATTAGATTACGGCATATTTATCTCAAAGGAAACCGACAATCACCATAAAAGCAGTCTTGTTTCAGATAAGTGCCATCCATGGCTCTAACCCGAGACTTATATTGTTTAGTATGTTAAAATTTATTTATTAGGAGTCAGACTTCTCCACAAATAACCTACAATTAAAGATAAAATTAATTACCTTGCATTTACATTACTGCCTTTTTCCAAAAGCAGCTCAAGAACTTTTAGGGCATTTACATCTTTATTCTGATTGTATGTGAGCACGTGTAAAGCTGTCCGCTGAGAGTCGTCAAACTTGTTTACATCTGCACCTTTCTCCAAAAGCAACTCAACAATGTCCAATAAGCCCTGAGTAATGAAGAAGGTATATTATTATAAATTATATGCAGAAGATGATGAATTTTGCCAATGGGAAAGAAGATTAATGGACATTAACCAATGAAGTGCAACTATCTTAAAAATTGCCACCCTACCCTTGAGCAAAAAATCAGCTTTGAATGTAATGAAACGCCATTTTCTGGGGCGAGTCTCGGAGGCTCCCTGGAGCTATCCAGGCTGAATGGATATGTACAACTTTCTGGCATGAGTCAAAGTGCTTGGAATTCTTGCCTACCGGGGACCACGAGCCAGAACCTGGCCCCCCCCTCAGAGAGGCACGAGGAGCAATGGCCTATAGAAACCACCTAGTTGGGAGCATTTTGTGTCTGCCATCGACTGGGATAGGCACCCAGAAAGGTAGGTGCCCCAAAACAAACCCCTATTCTGGTGAAAATATTGATACCAAAAGCTGAACAAGTGAACAGAACTCCCTAAACAAAATTATCAAACTAGCATGACGTCATCACGTCGCCGCACCACCGTCTGTGCAACCCCCCCCTCCTCTCCCCTCCCTGGGAGGGGGAAGCGGGAGCCCCAGAACAACACCCAAGACAGCAAGGGGAACAGAACAGAAGGAACAGCAACACGGAATGCAAGCTGGAACGCCCCCCACCAGCGCCACCCAAGACGAGGCGACAGAACACGGCACCAGACGACGGTCTCGGAACAATCCCAAAAGGAAAGACAAGACAACCTTATCAGAGACCGTAGAACCCTTCGCAGTGATAGGAAACCGGAAGGACCGCGAGGAAACTACACACTGCCGCCGAGACGAAGGACACAGTTGGGAGACCAACAACGAAGTCACCAGTGCCCACACAAGCGACGAGACACTCGAGACAAAAACCCGAGACGCGAAGACTTGAGGGGAAGAACGAACCAGCCTCGTACAGAGCTGGACCGATCCGCAAAAAGAGGCGGAGCCGCAGGAAGACCCTCAGGATTGGAAACCGAGAAAAACAGCGCCCCCAACCAAGGCCGACAAAGAACCAGAAGGAACGGCCGCCAGGAAACTAGGAACCCAATCCCGGCGAAACGGAAAGGAACCAACCCGGGCGAGCAGACACACACACTGTCCGGGAGGAATTTCCCCCCTCCTTCCCCAGGATCCCTGAAAGACCAACAAGGCCAAACACCAAAGAGCCAGGTCACAGGTAGAGATCAATGAGGAAAATGAGCACCACGAACTAAAGCATGAGACGCGAAGCGAAAAACAGCGACCCCACAACCCAAAGGAGCAGCGCAACCAGCTCCAGCTGGGAAGAACGACACACGCGTCTCCGAGGTATACATGAGGAGAACAACGCCAGACATGTAACGCAGAAAAACAAAAATGTACGTCCAGAAAATGGAACAAGAAAAGCCGTAGTCAGGACCGGAATCCTAGCTACCCGTCGCAAGCCGTTGCAAGAAAAGGAACCAGGAGGGCAAGAACGGATGAACGGAAGGCCACAACCCGCAGGCATTGTAACACAGGTAGGCAAGAACTCCAAGCATATTGACTGATGCCAGAAAGTTATACATATCCATTCAGCCTGGATAGCTCCGGGGAGCCGACAGAACTCCCCCAGAAAATATATAACAAAATAAATAAATTAAATACTGTACATGCAAATTTATTCTCACTTGACCTGTACTTAGGAGAACTGATGGTGTATGTGGAAGGTGGTGAGGAAGGGAATGAGCGAGAAGAGAGTCCCCCATCCATAAAAAGGGGGGGGGGGACTCCCATTATGGACTTGCAGGGGAGTCCCCCATTCATAAAACTTCAAGAAATTGTGCTTCTGGGGTTCTTTTTCTGTTTTTTCCATTTCCCTCTTGAAGATCAAAGGATGCTTTTCTTACAAGAATACAGTGGAACCTCGAGTGACGAGCGGCATTACGCGCATTTCAAGTAACGAGCGAGTCACTCGCTGAAAATGTGTCTCGACTGACAAGCTTTCCCTCGATTAATGAGCATTCCCCCTGGTTCTCGGATACCTCCGACGACAGTTTTGTTGATGTTTCACAAGACGAGTTTTCCACATGACAAGCTCGGTGCCGAAACGGATTAAACTCATGAATCGAGGCGCCACTGTACAAGCATACCAAACACAGTAGTAAGAACAAACACCCAGGCACCACTTTCAGATTTTGCCAAGAGTTCTTTCTTCCATCTCTAACTGTTCTATTTCATTTTCTTTTTGTTTGGCTCTTATCACTAACCTAGTTAGGCGCCATTGTGACTAATTTATGCCAATGAGTACAAAGATATCGAAGGAAACACAAGAAATTTTACAGAGGATTTTAGTGGGGGGTGTGCACTGAACAACAGCTATTGGGAAACTGACCCATGTATATGTTCAAGTGCCATTCAAATGGCCAACTACCAAGGGTTTTTGGTCTCAAAATGTTAAAGTACTGAAAGTATGCTGAGCAAGTAACAGTATCACTGAAAACAACAATCACAAACCTTCGAAGCAGCAACATGAAGTGGCACACCGGAGTCGTAGTCTTCACGATTGGGGTCAGCTCCTCCATCCAGCAGATACCGAACTGTGACCAAATTCTCGTTTGCAACAGCTGAAGTACACAATGTAATCAATTTTTAAGCACAGAAAAAAAATATATTTTTAAAAATATAAGAGACCCTTTTACTTTTTTATAATGAAAAGAATCCATAAAACACACCTCATAATCTGAGGGAAATCAGTATATACATACATACCATTATATTTTTAATATCATGAACCTAATAAATATATTGGAAGATCATGAGAACAAAGGTAATCAATTGACACAGGAAAATATTACCCTTGATAAAATAAATAAAACAGTATGATCAAGTGGACAAAAGCAACACCTTTGCTGAAGAGTAGCAAAGATATGAAAACAAGTATTACAGTGCTGTATTTTGACTGTATTACAGTACTGTATTTTCTTTCTAATTTGATCTTTAATATATTAATTCAAGAGCAGTTATATGCAACATATTATTAATTCAATAGAACTCTTGAAAACACACCTGTGGGCAGTGGCAATGCCCAGTTATCTCCCCCTTTCATGTTGGCATCAGCACCCGCACTAAGCAGCAACTTCACTACTTCGCAGTAGCAGGGCTGTGGCTTACATGCTAACCGAAGGGCACTTGTACCATCATGTGATAGGGCATCAACATCCACATCATCTGAAAATATTTAATGTTTTATAAGTCAATCCTCCTCTTCATAAATTCATAGATGTGATTCAGAGAGAAACTTGCTGGAATGGCCCTCAGGTATATTTAGCAAAAGACTGTCCAGTGCAGCAGCATACTCACTGCATTACCTTGGTTGACCCTTGATGGGGGTTCTAAGAGTTCTTCTACTCCTCCCAAGCCTGGCCCAAGGCCAGGCTTGTGAGAGCTTAGTCCAACACGCTGTTGCACGGAGTGGCCCACAGGCCCACATATCCACCTGCAGATATTCAGACCTTTTGTACGATTACTTGACTCTGATATGCCTAGTTTTGCAGGCAGGTTCCTGAAAGGTGTCCCTGAATCTCCAGGATACCTATTGAAATATCTCGTTTCATCTGAGGTTCAGGGGACTGGTTGGGAATTTTTGTAGTCATGCTTTTTACTTTTTTGGGGGGAGGGGGTCTCCTTGTTCGCTTGAATCTGGCTACTTATATCTTTACCAAGTTAGCACAGATGGTTGTGACCTGGCTACATCTTTTGGGGGATTCGTTTCTTGGCTTATGTCAAGACTAGCTGGTTTGGGTTCCCAGCCAGTTCACGTGTCTGCAAGCAAGGAAGCTGGTCCTTTCCAAGCTTGTCTGTTTCAAGTTACTGGTAATCTGGAGAAAGCCCTGGTTGGTTTCATCTCAGGTTTGGACTTCACTAGGTCTTGTCTGGGATTCCTGGTCAGCTTCCCTTACCCTGCCATCTACAACATCTGCTTCGCCTGTAGATTCCTTTTCATCATCCTTCCTTAAAAAATACTGAAGAAATTGTTCACAACCTTTGTGAGACCAAAGCTGGAATATGCAGCGGTTGTATCATGTACATATTTTAAGAAGTACAACAAACTGATAAAGATGCAAACACATGTAACTAGATGGCTCCCGGAACTGAAAGACAAGAGGTACGTGGAGGCATTAAATATGCCAAAACTAGAAGATAGAAGAAAAAGGAGATATGGTCACTAAAAGAGTAATGGGACAAAATAGTAACGGGAATCAACAAAATTAATAGGGAAGAATTCCTGAGACCTGGAACTTCAAGAACAAAAGGTTATAGATTTAAACTAACTAAACAAAACTGCCAAAGAAATAGAAGAAAATTCATTTTTGCAAACAGTGGTAGATAGTTGGAACAAGTTAAATGAAAAGATGGTGGAGACCGAAACTGTTAGTGGTTTCAAAGCATTACTGTACCGTATATGACAGAGAGTACGGGGAAGACAAGATACCACAAGCTTAGCTCTCATCCTGTAACTACACTTAGGTAATTACACACAGGAAAATTCCACTGGATTATGGACTGTATCCAAAATGATTATTATACCAACACAGAAAAAGAAGTCCATGAGAGAAACTACTTTCTCTGTTCAAAGAAACTATGATTACATTTTAAATTGTTTTGATGTATCACTTACCTGCCAAAAGCAATAAACGAACACAATCAACATGACCACCAGCGGCCGCCTCATGCAGGGGTCGCCACCCTCGGTTGTCATGGCCATTAGTGGGACGACCAGCTTGCAGCAGCTCCTAAAACGTGTAGAGTAATGCATCACATTTTTATTTGAACAGTAAATTTGAAAGATAACTAAAGCCGAAGCCAAGAGGCACATCACATCACATGTCACTAATTAGTAATTACTGTACAAATGGTGACAAAGTATCCTAATAATAGGCACTCTCAACCGGTTGTTAGAATCTGGAGGATATTGATGCAGACCACTTCTTAAGATGCTTTTTCACCAGATGCTTTTTCACCCATGGGTTTTATAAACCTCATGGAATCGCCTACACGCTGAAGTCATAAATAATGTACCAAAATGGCTGAATTTCAAAATCCATCTAGATAAAATCATTGACAAATGTGAGTGCCTTTGACAAGCTGCCAGCTTCCTGTCCTCACTGAGGTAAATTTAGGCAAATTCAGATCCCATGCCCTTAGGCGGGGTTTCAATTGTTAAAATGGAATGCCTGTTATGCTTATCGAGGTTAGCAGATACTAGTCACTATGTACCCAAGACAGTTCGTCAACAAATTATAAAATTTACCAAACCTTATGTACCCTAACCCTGCCTAATCCAACCAAACCTATCCCAACCTATGCTAACACAGCCTGACAATATATATATATAATTTTTACAATTAGACATTCAAGAAAAATGAGGAGACCTTCGACAATCTGCCAGCTTCCTGTCCTCATCAAGGCCACTAGTGTTAGTGACTATCAGGTAAACTCAGGTATCTTGAGCTTTGCAGAAATACCTGTATGATTTGACCATATCCCAGGACATTTTAGCAGCACCAGGTGATGATGTCGGTGTTGTCACCTCAAATCAAATCGGTGTTGTCACCGATGGTCAAATCATATCATGGAATTTTGGTAAAGCTAGTTTTTAATTATCAGAAGCATGTACTGTATATCTTAGGATGAGTAAGCTTAGGTTAGGCTGTGTTAAGCTTGGTTTCTATTGTATTCCATAAGATAAAAGGTTAAGTAGATTTTAAAATCCATCTTGTGTTAGACGTGACTTATATCCGGTCACCAAACCAGTGTCTGGCCTAGCCAAACTACACTTGACCAATCGATTCAACACATAATCCACTATACTGTACCCAATTATTGGGCAAGCATATGGTTTACAAATAATAATAATAATAATAATTGAATTCATAAAATTGCTGTGAAAAATAAAATTCATATTTTATTCACAAAAAGTATGCATACAAAGAACTTAGTACAGAGGTATATTTGAAAGTATAGGGGTTGCACACTAAGTGAACCACAGGGGGGTTGCACACCGAGTGAACCACATGGAGGTTGCACACTGAGTGAACCACAGGGGGGGTTTCACACCGAGTGAACCACAGGGGGGTTGCACACCGAGTGCAACGTGACGTGACTTATATCCGGTCACCAAACCAGTGTCTGGCCTAGCCAAACTACACTTGACCAATCGATTCAACACATAATCCACTATACTGTACCCAATTATTGGGCAAGCATATGGTTTACAAATAATAATAATAATAATAATTGAATTCATAAAATTGCTGTGAAAAATAAAATTCATATTTTATTCACAAAAAGTATGCATACAAAGAACTTAGTACAGAGGTATATTTGAAAGTATAGGGGTTGCACACTAAGTGAACCACAGGGGGGTTGCACACCGAGTGAACCACATGGAGGTTGCACACTGAGTGAACCACAGGGGGGGTTTCACACCGAGTGAACCACAGGGAGGTTGCACACTGAGTGAAGCCACAGGGGTTCCACACTATGTGAAGCCACAGGGGGTTGCACACCGAGTGAAGCCACAGGGGTTGCACACTGATTGAAGCCACAGGGGTTGCACACTGATTGAAGCCACAACCACTTAAGACGTGCCGAGCCATAATAACTTCAATAACCTCAAACTCACCTTGAGTAGCCTGGCGTCCCCGAGACGAGCAGCTAGGCCCACCGAGGTGTTGGTGTCGTCATAGGCCTCGGTAAAGTCCATTATAGCACCCTCAGCCGCCGCCTTCACTTCCCCCTCCCCCCCAGGAGACGGCGAAGACCAGCGGTAATGGTTGTTGTTGTTGAAGATAAGGGTTGTTAGTGTAGGTTACCGTATGAACTACATTGTTCACCCCCGCCTGAGGACAGGCGGCTCCCTCCACACACAAGTGCCACTGTAAACAAGGGACCGCTTTTTCGTACACTTGGATTTCGTACACTACTAATCCGTCCTCTATATTTCGACTAATAGAACTATTCCGTAGTAATAGTAATGTAATGTAAAAAAAAAATGTAAATAATAGTGTAAAATAGTAATAGCACCCTGTAGTAATGTTGAATTTATCTTCTACTACTCTATAGTAGTCAGTGACTACTATAGAGTCACTGACTCTATAGTAGCCTAATGAGCTCGACAGGAAGACGGCGGTTTCGCTGCATGATGCAAGGAGGACGTGTTGCTCCGCATCTTCGTGTTTGCACGTGGCTGCTGCAGCTAGATGTTGTGAATTTGTTCTCGACTGTTGCAGTGATACAGTGCCTTTGTGTATCGAGGAAATGGCTGAGGCGGTCTGCCTAGGTGATGGAAGATCCTGTACTGGGCCTGGAGAGTGTGACAGTGGGGATGGCAGACAGGATGATACTAGGCCGTATCAAGCAGTAGTAAACAGATATAAACGGAGAAATATTCAAAGACAGCGAGACGAAGACAGTGAGGAGGAAATAACAAAGAGACCAAAAAATGAAGACATGCTCAGCAGGACGCGGGAGATGCAGACTAATGGAAGGAAGAGGCTGTTGTTCCCTACAGCATGTCAACTGAATTTCCATCAAAAGCTGGAGTGGACGGTTCGTTTGGCTAAGGAGTTTTTTGAATATGAACCACTATTCAAGGAGGGTCTTCACCGGCCCTATATAACAGTTGGGACAGAGGAGGCCGTGGAACACCTAACGAAGGATGGGTTTGAGAATATTGTGATGGTTACTCCGGAAAAAGGTATGATGTACACCAAGGTCATAGTGTTTAAGTATCCAACTTATTTGGATCCTGATTATCTATTGCTCAACAATGATAGTGTTGTTTGGGCAAAGAGGAACAGTGTTCGTGGTGAAAAACAAAGCCAGGTTGTTGCCTTGGTAAAGGGTGAGGCTCCAGAAAGAATTTTTGTGCAAGGACTAGGCTACAGGAAAGTTGTAAAATACATTGAGGAGCCCATATTATGCATGAAGTGTTCTCGTTGGGGACATATGGCTTGGAAATGCCAGTTTGACTCCAGGTGTCGGTACTGTGGTAAGAAACACGACTCTCGAGAGTGTAGAGTCAAGATTAAAAACGGTGAAAAAATCGTCCCATCTTGTTGCAATTGTCGAGGAAGCCACAATGCTGGTTCCTATCTATGTCGCATGAAGCCTCATCTGAGAGACTCGAGGACGGGTGCTACAAGCAGGATAGATGTATCCTCGAAGGAAGGAAAGATTGTGCAGCAGGAACATGGAGGAAACAGTTGGAAGCCAATGACAGCGCCTATGAACAATGTGTGGGAGAAAGGAACAGAGACAATTAAGGCGAGCCTAGGGAAAGTAGGAAATGCAGCTGAAAAAATTAAACCTTGTGGAAACAAGGTTCAGGTCAATATAGTGAACTCTGAGGTTGGTACTCAAATATTGGAATATCTAAAAAAACTAGAAAAGAGGATTGAGGCATTAGAAAAATTAACTATGGGGGGTAGACGGGGTGAAGATGGTGGTGAAACAGGACGTGAAGTGGAAAGTGAAACAGGACGTGAAATGGAAAGTGAAACAGGACGTGAAATGGAAAGTGAAACAGGACGTGAAATGGAAAGCCAAACAGGACGTGAAATGGAAAGCCAAACAGGACGTGAAATGGAAAGCCAAACAGGACGTGAAATGAAAAGCCAAACAGGACGTGAAATGGAAAGTGAAACAGGACGTGAAATGGAAAGTGAAACAGGACGTGAAATGGAAAGTCAAACAGGACGTGAAATGGAAAGTGAAATAGGACGTGAAATGGAAAGTCAAACAGGACGTGAAATGGAAAGTGAAATAGGACGTGAAGTGGAAAGTGAAACAGGACGTGAAATGTGCGTTGAAGAAAGTAAGGAAGAACATGACGTATTGATGATAGAGGATAGTCAGGAAAATGAACTTTCTAGTAGTGTTAGCGTTCAACCTTCTGTAGTGACAAATGTCGAAACAAAGGTTAAAGTAAAACGGTATAGAGAAATAAGAAAGAAATTAGATATGAATAAGATCACCTTTGATGCTAGTAGCTGTTGTGCAAATGAGGAGAAAGCAGAAATGTTACAGTGTTGGGAGAGTCTGTCTGAGAAAATCTCGTATCTCATGGAATGTGACAGACAGGGCAAAGGTAGTTTTATTAAATCATGGATGAAAGTAGAGTGAGAATATTATCTTGGAGCGTTAATGGGTTAAAATCTAGTGCGGTGGATGTACACTATTATACTCTTAGATAGTACTATATTAACCTGATATGTTACATGGGATTCTTGTATTTGTACTCACTGAATTTGTGCGCCCCTTGAGGGACTTGAAGTATGGGAAGGGGTAGAAATAGCCTAAGCTAATCTTTGATTTTTTTTTTGTTTGTTTTTTTAACTTGTCTCAATAAACCTACTAGCTTGAACTTGGAAGACCATTATGTATTAAAGTGTCAAATTATGGATAACCATAGAAATAAGGAAATAAGTAGTGTACCACTTCAAATTGTTTGGATGTGTGATAATGATATGATAGACAGAATACTTAGGAACTACAAGAATTTTGCCCCAATGATTGTAACACTTACTATATTAATATGCAATGTTAAATGTTGTATTGTGATTTGTGTATCTGTACTCACTGAATTTGTGCGCCCCTTGAGGGACTTGAAGTAGAGGGGGGTAGAAATAGCCTAAGCTACTCTATCCCTTTGAGATGTATTTTTTTCTTGTCTCAATAAACATACTTGAACTTGAACTTGAACTTGACGGCGGTTTCTCGAAGGCCTAGCTAAATTGTCGGGTTCCCAAGTACGCTCCTTTTGTCTTCTACCACCTCCGTTGTGCTTGTATTTATTTTATTTTCAAAACTTTATTCTACAAATTGGGTTACAACGTTGGTTACATATACAGGGTACAAAGTTGTCACAGGCAGTTGAGTTCCTTAAGCTCCTCGGATTATAACGGGAAAGCAGAAGCTATGAATATAGTGCCCGAAACGCTGTGCGTATTAATGGCTTTACAAGAATGTAAAAACATCAATGCTATGTACTCTCATAAACCCAATGTACCTTCTTGTATTCAAATAAATAAATAGTGTGCGTTTCCCCTCTATCACCGCACAGAGGGGCTCGTAAAGCAATGTCGGACTCCTGGTTCAATCTTGAAGCCGAGCGGACGTCTGGGACACCGCTCCTTCGCCTGGGAGCCGCCTGATCACAATCTTGTTTTCGCTTTGCTACTCCCGTTTGGCATCGCTTTTCAGCGGTCCGATTGTACGACGCCTGGCGCACATATCGCCTTGGTTCACAGGATTGTTGATAGATTTTTTCTGACGTATTGTGGCTAGTTCTCCCGGCGGGGTGAAGGGGTTCGGGGGCCGGCTTGGCCGAGAGGTGCCGGGGGTTGGTGGGTCTTGGTGGGCTCCTGGTGTGCCCTCAGTCGTGGTGGGCGGCAGGCTTCTGCTCTGCCGGAGGACACTGGATGACTTTTGCGTTTTAGTTGGGGGCCGAGTTTTGGTTTTGCTACCTGGTGTTCTCTGTGTGGGGCGGGGCCGGTGCTTGTCACCCTGAGGGACTCCTGGGACTCCCCAATCATCTGCCCGTCTGTGCGTTTATTTGCCGTATGGCATATTAGTTTCTAGTGATTGGCGTCACTCGTTTTGCGATTTGGCTTGGCGTTTCACCTTTCCTGGCTTCGTGATTCACCCTAACGGGTGTGCCGGGGCGCAGCCGATCCCACGATCGTCGTCGCCCCTAAATCAACAACAACAACATAAAGGAATGTCTCCTAAATTCAATAGTAATGGAAATATTTTATTTATACGCAATATTACAAGGGGGTTTCATGTACTATAAGTTCCTCTTCTTAAGGAACTTATAGTAGTTAACACTTATTACGCATTTACTTCTATTTACAGGTTCGCCTACTTTTATTTATTTTTACTTTTTACACCTACTACACCTACTTTTTATTAAAAAGGAGGTGACACACCTATATACTACCAAGATACCTTCACATGCAACAGTGTCATTAGTGATAGAGATGACTACTGTGAATTTACTTTTGTTCAATTTTAAATTAAATCCCTTAAAACCCCCCTTGACTATTGGAGCCATTTATAGATTTCCCAATACTAACATAGCTGCATTCACAGATAACTTGAGGAATCTTATCATAAACCACATTATATTTATTTTATTGTGCACCCCACAATAAAGACAATAAATAAAATGTTGTTGTTGTTTATGATAAGATTCCTCAAGTTATCTGTGAATGCAGCTAAACAACAACCTCGACAAAAATCACATAGTTCTGGGGAGGGGGTGACTTCAATATTGACCTAGT
This sequence comes from Procambarus clarkii, assembly GCF_040958095.1. Lineage (NCBI taxonomy): Eukaryota > Metazoa > Arthropoda > Malacostraca > Decapoda > Cambaridae > Procambarus > Procambarus clarkii. Next base: position 18,432,115 of record NC_091162.1, read on the forward strand.
TCTGGGGAGGGGGTGACTTCAATATTGACCTAGTTCTGGGGAGGGGGTGACTTCAATATTGACCTAGTTCTGGGGAGGGGGTGACTTCAATATTGACCTAGGGCGACAAAATGGCCCTCAAGTCGACAATTTCCTTGACGGCATGAATTCCTGTATGCTCATCCCCCGTAATCCACCCGATTCACTCAAACATCCGCTACTACCTTGGATCACCTATGGACCAACATAACAGCTCCCCTCACATCTGGTATTATCACTGACAGAACAACTGACCACTATCCTACCTTCCTTGTAGCGAACATGGCCATAACACCACCAGCTAACAAGAAAATTACCTTTAGGTTAAATAGTGAAGTATCAATAGACAATCTCACAAATGCTCTCCTCAATATAAACTGGGAATCTGAATTTAATAATACACAGGATATAAATTCCTTAACTAGCCTCTTTCTTTCCAAAATTCTAAGCCTTTACAATACTTATTGTCCTCTCCTCACCAAGCAAGTAACTGGCAAAAGATTAGATAATCCCTGGCTCACTAATGACATACTCAATGCAATCAACAGGAAACATGAATATGAGAAAAAACTTAGGATTGGCCTAGTTGCAAAGGAAGTAGTTAAGAGGTACGCGTTAGTGCTTACCAGTATAATAAGAAGAGCAAAGCATTCCTATTATGAGAATAAATTCAAAGAAGCAAAAGGCAACATGAAAAGCACATGAAGAGCCATCTCTAACATCCTAGGAGCTAAACAACATTCACATAACAAGATAAAAATCTCCAAGGATGGTTCTACACCTGCAACAGACCTTGAAACAGCAACTAAATTTAATAGCTTCTTTTCATCGATTGGTGCTAACCCTGCCCGAAATATCCCACAGACCCAGACACATGTTTCCACATATCTCTCAGGTAGCTATCCAAACTCTCTTCTCCTCTCACCAATCAGCCCTTCAGATGTTGTGTCCATCATTTACTCACTAAAATCCAAAGCTGGGAACATTAGTGAAATACCATCGATGGTATACAAGAGCGCCTCCCATGCCCTTGCACCACCATAGCTTTGCTGTTCAATAAATCTCTAGTGTCATACCTTCCCTGATATCCTTAAAAAAGCAAGAGTAACGCCAGTTCACGAAGGAGGTAACACGGCAGACATAAATAATTACAGACCCCATATAAAATCTACCTTTATTATCAAAAATATTTGAAAAAATTATTTACAAACAGCTCTACTCCAATCTCGTAAAATTCAAAATACTAAGTCCCTGTCAGTTTGGCTTCCGTTCCCAAAAAAGAGTACCACTGATGCAATTGTTAGTCTGCTTGACTTAATCTACTCAGCCCTTGACAGAAGTGAGTTTCCGATTGGACTCTTCATTGACCTGAGAAAGGTTTTTGATACTGTTAACCATACTACCTCTTACTTAAACTCCAACATTATGGAATCCGTGGCCTTGCCCTGAACTTTATCCGATCCTATCTTAGTGACAGACACCAATATGTAGCCATCAATGATATAACCTCTCCTACTCTACCACTAACCGTAGGGGTGATACAGGGCAGCATCCTAGGACACCCTCCTGTTTCTTATATACATCAGTGATCTGCCTAATGTCTCTAACATGCTTAAACCTATTTTGTTTGCTATTGATACTACTCTCATCTTCTCTGACCCCATCCCACTCATCTTAAATAATGTTGTGAACAATGAATTAAAAAAAAAAGTCCACTTATGGATGTCAACCAACAAACTCACACTAAATATAGAAAAGACTTATTACATCTTATTTGGAAGCAAATCAACAAATGTAATTCAGCTTCAGATGGATAATGTAAACATTAGCAATAAAAATGACGGAAAGTTCCTTGGCTTATACCTAGACAAGAGACTCAACTTCAGCACCTACATTCAACACATAACTAAAAAGGTTTCTAAAACAGTTGGTATACTCTCTAAGATCAGATATTATGTACCCTACTCTGCTCTCCTCTCACTCTATTATGCATTTATCTATCCCTATCTTACTTATGGTATCTGTGCTTGGGGTTCAACCTTTGCAAACTACCTCAAGTCCATCATCACCCAGCAGAAATAACGTGGCTGAAAATATGATGGCCAAACCACACATCAGAATTTTAAGAAACTGCGACGTTTCCATTATCAAGTCCAGGACGGGCCGAAACGTCGTCATTTCTTAATTTTCTTATGTGTGATTTAGTCATTAGGTTACATAATAATAATAATAGTTCATTTTGTCAGAAGCAGGCAGCCCTGTGTATATACACATGTTAGGCTAATATCGAGGTCAATCATATATTCGCACACCGTGCATGCTAACGATATTCAAAAATTTACTGACATCTGTGCCACCATAATAATCAATAAATGTCTAAGTATTTTTTTCAAAATCCGACCTCTCATCTAAAAATATTATATACAGCAAAACTCGTCGGAACGTACAAATATTGTTGTACAAAAGTACAACTCTTATAATATTATTAACTCACTAGAGGCAACGAGAATGATACAACAAAGCCTAGGTCTAATATGGCACGCGTATATACTCAATTATTCCTAAGATTACGTATATTAGGCCTAGGATTTATTATATAGGCCTAGGACAGGTTATTTTAGGTTGTAAAGTTACTGTGCCATTCTTGTGGAATGTTGTTTGGGGTAATTCGATATTATAAAACGTGAACCTTTTTTACAACAGTTCATTTTGTCCGTTCCACAAATATAATTTCTATAGGTACTGTACTATAATTTTTCGACGATGTGTTGATTTATATATTACTCAAAATCTTAGCCAAATATCGCCCAACCACTTGGGTTGGACGGTAGAGCGACGGGTCTCGCTTCATGCAGGTCGGCGTTCAATTCCCGACCGTCCAGGTGGGCACCATTCCTTTCCCCCTGTCCCATCCCAAATCCTGATCCCTTCCAAGTACTATATAGTCGTAATGGCTTGGCGCTTCCGCCTAATAGTTCCCTTCCCTTAGCCAAATATCTTAAATTTATTTTCTTTTAATCCAGTATTTCAGAAGCACAGCAAAAGTTTATCATTGCATTTGTATATATACTTTTTAAATTCATGTGACTAACCTTTCTGCCTCCTCTCACTACATATGACTATGATGTGGATGATAGAAAATCAAAATGTAATGTAACTCTTTGAACACAAGTGTATATTTCTTATTAGCTTGAATACCATGTGTCGGTCCAATTCATGGGAGCTGGTCGGCCGAGCGGACAGCACGCTGGACTTGTGATGTGATCCTGTGGTCTCGAGTTCGATCCCAGGCGCCGGCGAGAAACAATGGGCAGAGTTTCTTTCACCCTATGCCCCTGTTACCTAGCAGTAAAATAGGTACCTGGGTGTTAGCTGTCACGGGCTGCTTCCTGGGGGTGGAGGGCTGGTTGAGGACCGGGCCGCGGGGACACTAAAGCCCCGAAATCATCTCAAGATAACCTCAAGAAGATGAACCAGCTCTCAATATGGGTAAGGGGCTCCATAATAAACCAATGAAACTCGTATTAAATGCAATATTAATGTCTAATTGTATACACTGTCTATAATATGTTTACAAATTGTATTAGTAAAAGCAATAACTATAATTTTCATAAATTGTCAAAATTAGCTCAATACTGATTTGTTATCAGTCTAAACAGAAACCGATGACAAGATATTATTTAAATTAACTAACAATGGAAACTTACACAACTCTAGTTTGCATTTTTAAGTGAAACTATATATATAAAAAAGTAAATTTTTACAAGAATAAGTTTTCACATAAATCAACCTTCAGTGATGTTATTAATATATGACCTATAAAGTTAACAATATTTAATTTGCTTAATAAAGGTTGATCTTGTTAAATGTATTCAATCTATTTAAAAATAGTTAATAGTTGACCTAATTAATTGGGCCAGTTGACCTAGTTAACATTGATTGATCCGATCAACTAGCTGACCTATACTTATCAATCACTTACCCCGGTTTACAATTAAGGGTGTACATTTTTATTTAGTCAACGGTTTATATATAGTTAACGTTAGTTGAATTACTTAACAATGATTAACTTCAAATAATTAGCAATCTTATATCCTGTTATTAATAGCTAATCTAGTATTCTAGTTAATTTTGGATCTTGTTAGCAATAGTTGTCCCTAATTCTCCATGGTTGACCCCAGTTAGCTACGAATGACCTAGTTAACAACTGGTTAATCAATTAACAGCGAATGGCATGATACACACAATGATTAATTTAGTTAAATTCAAATTTAAGATTGGGCTAGATGAAGCCGGAAGAGGTTGCAGGGATTGGGGTCAGACGGGGCTTGGAGAGGGTGGATAGGGCTGGGATGGGTAGTGGTAGAGTTTTTTTTTTTTTTTTTTTTTTTTTTTTTTTTTTTTTTTTTTTTTTTTTTTTTTTTTTAAGCAGGGCTATTCCATGTGGTAGAGAGGTTAGATACTGACTGCATGGGGGTTGGGGCGGTGAGGTTAGACAGCGCTAAGGGCTAGACTCAGGGGCACCAGGGTGGCCTGGTTGAGGCGGCGCAGTTGTCGTTAGGATGGAAGAATGTGTAGGGGCCAACGATGCACTTCCAGCAGCACAGCTTACCCAGATACTGCAAAAAACAATATCTTTCTTATTACAATATAATACAATATGCCGCTTAATGCTTATATTAGAGAGAGAGAGAGAGAGAGAGAGAGAGAGAGAGAGAGAGAGAGAGAGAGAGAGAGAGAGAGAGAGAGAGAGAGAGAGAGAGAGAGAGAGAGAGAGAGAGAGCTCAGGCCTATGCTGTACCCTAACGATTGCATATGGAAAAAATAAGAAACACCAACTGCTACGAGGGTCATTAATCAACAACTTTCAGCAATATCATCCTGGGGGTTGGCGATATCAGGTCACATATGTGGCTGAGAATACATCGGCGATGATGATAACATGATAGCATGATATTGCAACTTGGACATAGACGAATGAGTGGCAGAAACATTGTGTTCACTGATGAACTTGACAGTTTGGAAATGAAGTTTGAGTCCTCTATGACAATGAAGAGCAACGTACGTAGCCTAGCAAGCATGGCAGCCAAGAAATGTACAAGCCTCTTGACAGCTGGAGCTGTACATCCTATATGAAACAAGTTTGCTCTCATCTCCAGTATGTACTGCTCTCCTGGCCGGCCTGCTCCTCATCTATTCGAATAATTTAATAATAATATTAATAATTCATTGTGTCGCGGGACAGGCAGCCAATTTATACATACAGTACATGTTTGGATTATATCGAGGTTTCTCTCCCAGGGTCGAATTACTGATCCTCCTCAGAATGTAACCCCACAACAATTATGCTAACTATAAGTGGTTGCAGTCGAGCTAAGCTCCTGGTCCCGCCTTCTGATCGTTCTTAGATTAATGCAATGACTCATTTATATATAACTGCTGGGTACCTATTTACTGCTAGGTGGACAGGGGCATTAGGTGATAAGAAACGTGCCAAACTATTTCTGTCCTACCTGGGATACGAACCCGGAATTCTCGGTTGAGTCGAGAACGATCCCGACTGTACTACCGGGACCCTCAATTCTGGTCAATGTGGAGAACCACGCGAGAAGGCTCATCTCTATAGTCTTAACCTGGCCTTCAGTACCAGAGAATACTGGCTGGCGGACTTAATGTTATGTACAAGGCCAATATTCTTAAGGTTCCCCATATGGCCCAACTTCGTGGACAACATATAGATGGAACCACGACACAAGGCGCTCAGCAATCAACAGCCTCATGCTGGATATGCCTTTCTCAACATCACTCAGTCAGCGGTCATTCTTCAGAGGCTGACTCACATTTGGAACATGTTCACTCAACATTTAGATATGCGGGAAGTCAAATCAATAGATCATATGAAGACCCTGGTGCTTCGCTTCTATGTCCAAAGGGTTTGGAAAAAGCGGGAAAAAGGAAGACTCAGTTGGTTCCTGGTTCATCCTGTACTTTACACGAAAGTAACTTAGCATTAAATTAATTTATTCCTATTGGAAACCTAATAATATCCGTAACACATACGTGAGTTTCTAGGGGTGAAATGAGCTGTTGGAGGATAACAACTTGCAGTTTCATTAGGAACTTAAGCCCCACTCCTAGTGAACCCTAGTTTTAGTTAAGAAAAATGAGAAAGGGAGACTTACACCCGCTAAGGAACATTCCGTAAGCGATTATTCATGTGGTTGTCTAGTCCCCCCAAAAAAAATATTTAAAAAAATTAAGCCAATTGGCCATCTACAATAGGAAGAGGGACCTTTGACAAGCCACCGGCTCCCTGTCCTCGTCGAGACCACTAGAGAGATGGTGGTCCTCAGGATAATTCAGGTAAAAACTTCTTAGTATCTTTGTAGCCTAATATTAAATAAAATATTCACATTGAAAATAAAACTTACTATAGATCATTTTACACAGACTCAAGACTTACCAAGAACACAAAGCGCGGTTGTGACTTTGCAAAGAACGTAATGTATACATCACCATTGTTACAACGGACTGGTTACAGGACCTACTGCACTTTCTCGCGTTTAAACAAATAAATTAAATGAGAATTTCCATTGAAACAATTTTGCCAATCCTAGTTTCAGTTTGAAAATTAGAGAGAGAAAGTGAGGGGTTAAAGAGTGTGTGTGTGGTAGTGAGCTGACCGTAGAGCCTTCCTTGTCGCAGCCGCTAGCGATGTAGTGAGCGTGGACCTCTCCTGAGACACTAGGTGGCAGGTCCATCCCGAACAGTTCACAGAGCTTGACGGAGGTGTTGCCAGTGATGGGGATTAAATTATCACCGAAGAGTTTCTTGGCATGCTGAAAAATCAAATTACAGAAATGAATTCAAATATAGGAATGCAAGTCTGAAGCAGCTTCCAGTACTCACCAATCATTATGCCGCCCGGGGAATTCTTCAAGTTATTTAATCCTCCTGGTCATATTTACTGAAAGTTTACTTTTAAACGTCATTGAGACTTTAAGCCTATCACGAAATCCAAGCAGACTTTTATACGTCTCGAGCATTTCTCCTGCCAGGCCTCGTACCCTTTCTCCAGCTCCAACAACCACGGAACAACCACCTATAAACGTTACAGGTACGCTGTTCCGGACAAAGGTGTATCTCGTCATTTTGCATGGAGGCAACGTCTTCTCGTGTCGCCTTTGTGTAATTCTTAGTGTAGTGTACCGACGTCTGTCAGACGTTGTTCCGTAATATTTATGCTTCTCTTATATCTGCATAAGTATATAATTTACTCAGCTCTTGACAAAAATGAGTTTCCAATTGGACTCTTCATTGACCTGAGAAAAGCCTTTGATACTGTTAATCACGATTACCTCTTAAGTAAACTCCATCATTATGGAATCCGAGGCCATGCACTGGACTATATCCAATCCTATCTTAGTGATAGACACCAATGTGTAGCCATCAATAATATAATCTCTCCCATTCTACCAATAACTGTTGGAGTGCCACAGGGCAGCATCTTGGGACCCCTTCTTTTTCTTATATACATTAATGATCTGCCTAATGTCTCTAACATTCTGAAACCTATTTTGTTTGCTGATGATACTACCCTCATCTACTCCAACCCCAACCCACATACACTAAATGGTGTTGTTAATAATGAACTAAAAAAAGTCCACTTATGGATGTCAACCAACAAACTAACACTTAACATAGAAAAGACCTACTACATCCTATTTGGAAGCAAATCTACAAATGCAATTCAGCTTCAGATTGACAATGTAAACATTAGCAATAAAAATGATGGAAAGTTTCTTGGCATATTCCTAGACAAGAGACTCAACTTCAGTACCCACATACAACACATAACTAAGAAAGTCTCTAAAACAGTTGGTATACTCTCCAAAATCAGATATTATGTTCCTAACTCTGCTCTCATCTCTCTATATTATGCAGTAATCTATCCCTATCTCAACTATGGTATCTGTGCATGGGGTTCAACCACTGCAAACCACCTCAAGTCCATCATCACCCAGCAAAAATCTGCTATCAGAATAATATAAAATTCTGCTTTCAGACAACACACAGCCCCCTTGTTTAACTCCCTAAACATGCTAAACATAATCTCACTCCACAAATTCTCTTGTGTCAACTACATTTACAAAACCCTGTTCTTAAATGCAAATCCTTGTCTGAAACTCTTCTTGGACAGATGTAATAGGACCCATTATCACCACACCAGAAATAAATATCTCTTTGATATCCCCAGAGTTAAACTTAATCTGTGTAAACACTCTATGCAAATAAAGGGACCCAGTTTATGGAACTCACTCCCTACTGAATTGAAAAGCTGTCCAACTTTTACATCATTCAAAATCAATACTAAAAAAGTACCTAATCTCATCTTCATAGTTTTTCACTTTTTGCCTTAAAATTGCACTGTATCAATTGCTACCCAATCTCCCAACCTTTATGTTCCCAATTTGAACATCTTTACCATTGTGATCATTGCTGTTTTCTTATATGTGCTGCCAATCTGTTGTATGATGTTTATAAATCTTGTTTATCTGTATCTTTTGCTACCCAGTCTCCCAATCTTTATGTACCCAATCTGAACATCTTTACCATTGTGATCATTGCTGTCTTATATGTGCTGTCAATCTGCTGTATGGTGTCTATTAACCTTGTTTAAATTACTAATCAAGCTGTCAATTTAATTAATCAGAGCTTTAATATAACAATGTGCTTTAATATACCTACTTATCTCTCTCATCTCATTTTTCTCTTGTAATGTATCTTTATCATTTATCAATTCTGATTGAAATTACCTACTTAAAATTATCTGCTAGATTAAGGACCTGCCCGAAACGCTGTGCGTACTAGTGGCTTTACAAGAATGTAAATACTGTACTATCCAATGTATTCTCACAAACCCAATGTACCTTCTTGTATATATATAAATAAATAAATAAATAAATAAATAAGTAGGTCTATATAGTCTAAGTCATCCTTCTAATATTTCAGCCCATTCTCCTGTTTTGATAGTACTTATAGGAAGGATGAGGACTATAGTACATATACCGACGTATAACGCAATTAGAAATTACAAATCGGTACTATTGAATTTGAACAAACTGAAAAACTGTTTTCTACTTATGTTGCAAAGACAAACTAAACTAACCTACCCTGACCTTCCTAGGCCTAATACACGCTATCTGAGGCCTAGTATAGTACATGTGTGCTATTCTAGGCCTAGGAATATTAAGTTTGTTTTTTATTTTCAGTTTTTCGGACACTATAAAGTGAATAGTACAAAGTTCTACAATCTAATAGCTTAGAAAGTCAATCTTTGTACTATGATGCAAATAGTTACAAAAACTACTATCTAAACAGGAGAATGGGTTAAATATTTAGCTATATGTTTTTCCAATATATTTCACCACTAACCGTATGCCATATATTATTACTCCTTTCAGAATCAAGTTATTTATGACTGTACACCTGTTCAGTCCAGGCAGCACTGTGAAGATTTATGTAAATATTCACCAATTAAACTTCTAATCAATGTTGGTAATGCATATATATATATTAGTCAGGGTTGGTCGTAGAAACGTCAATGGCGTCGATATTTACCGTGTGTTTCAGTATCTCTCAAGGTCTGTGGTAGAAAGTAAACTAAAAAAAAAAAGTCCCTTTTTAAAGTGATATTAACACACAAAAGTCAATGGTGTCACCCACTTCCGTAATGAATAAAGACATCAATTTAAAGGGGAGGGAGCGATTAATAACATACAATATAATTAAACGTATCGACATGGATGAAAAAAAAATACAAGTTTTTCGAAAAGTTTAGGAAGTTACCGCACCAGGCTATAACAGTTCAGAGGCGGACCTAGGAGAAATAGCCTAAGCTACTCTATCCCTTTGAGATGTATTTTCTTGTTTCAATAAACATAGAATATTTAAGATACATACTTGAATAGGTGAACACAGACAGCCAGTCGGCACTCACCCCCAGGAGGCCAGCAGGACAGTCTCGCCTGGCTGTCTGGCAGGTGGCCCAGGGGATGCCTTTCACCGTGAAGTCGGGCACGTCCTTCGTCACCTTCCCGCTGGTCGTGGTGAGGATCACGTCCACGAAGCACCTGGAGAAGGGGAGCGGGAAAGTGCTCGATAAATTAGGTTTCAGTTTTTATTCTTGCCCTGATAAGCACATATTCCTTCTTAGCAGTTCTTCGCTAACACTAGTAGGAAAGAGCATCGGCTCGTTGGATGTATCTTTAAAGCTGTTAGTCATTTGATTATGATTCCTGTTGTTGGGGACAGGAGGGCTGTACTTCGGCTTATCGAGAACCCCTAAGCCGACCTTCACTAGTATGCAACACAACTGTTGCCAAACTCCCGCCTATACCTACTAAACTGCTAGATTAATTGAGTTTATTTATTTATTTATATATACAGGAATTCTTACATTCTTGCAAAGCCACTTGCACGCATAGCGTTTAACAGAGGCACGAGGTGAAAGGGAACGTGCCCAACTGTTTCTGTCCTGCCCGGGATTAAATCCGGGTCCCTCTGGTGCAGCCGAGGACGTAGACCACTGAGCAATAACTCCCATCCACGTTGTTGTTTAAGATTCAGCTACTGGGAACAAAAAGTTGCAAGTAGCTCGGGCTATGGTGAGCCCGAAGTGGACTTACACGGCACAGGAGCAGGGCTGTAACTGTCTCCAAAGGATACCTGATCAACCAGGCTGTGACTCATACGTCAGGCTGCGAGCAGCCGCGTCCAACAGCCTGGTTGATCAGTCCGGCAACCAGGAGGCCTGGTCGACGACCGGGCCGCGGGGACACTAAGCCCCGGAAGCACCTCAAGGTAAGGTAACCTCAAGGTTACCTTACCTCCATCTCATCAAAGGGCCTGACAGCTGAGTAGACAGCGTTTCGGATTCGTAGTCCTGAAATTCCGAGTTCGATCCCCGGTGGAGGCGGAAACAAATGGGCAGAATTTCTTTCACCCCGATGCCCCCTGTTTCCTAGCAGTAAATAGGTACCTAGGAGTATAGACAGCTGCTACGGGCTGCTTCCTTGGGGAGTGTAACAAAAAGGAGGCCTGGTCGAGGACTGGGCCGCGGGGACGCTAAGCCCCGAAATCATCTCAAGATCTCAAGATAGATCCCCATCGTTCATTTCTTATTTCCTGTTATAACTGTGGTTCCCCCCCCCCCTGTAATTTATCCTTGTGATTTATTTCTTATTTTTGTGATTCATTAACTAATTCATTTCTTATTCACATCTTCGCATCTAGATTCCATGCTTGTATTATTGCTGCTCAACCTAAACATTTTAGCTGTCTTCCTATATTGAAATACTACTCAATATTTGATATATCTGAATCATAACACCTTTGGTTACACAGGTAAATCACATTAACGTGATATATCAATGAGAAAATCCACAGGAGCTGTGATGAGGATTCGAACCTATATGTGCTAGGTGTTCCCAGATGCACACGCTAGACACAACGCCACGACATTGTCAAAAGAATTGCAGCCTTGGGAACTACTGTGCCCTCGAGGGTTCCCAAGGCTTCCGCTGAAGCCGAACCAGGGTCTCACGCAACCCCCCCCCCCCCTCCATGCACTCTGGTTCTGTCGTCCTCGAGACAGTTGAACAATATATATATATATATATATATATATATATATATATATCCCCCCATGCACTCTGGTTCTGTCGTCCTCGAGACAGTTGAACAATATATATATATATATATATATATATATATATATATATATATATATATATATATATATATATATATATATATATATATATATATATATATATATTAAATATTTTCAGTGTTAAAGAGTGACTTTGTTAGTAGCCAGGAGCATGTGGACTTTGGTTGAGTTAAGTATTTTGTATATTAATATAACCAAGTTAGTGGTTCAGAAAATCAGCAGAAGCACTGTTGATAATCAGGGCGACGGATTTTTTTTTTTAGTGAGGGTGGGTGGGGGGGGGGATAATTACAAAAGCCTATTCTTGCACACAACACTAGCGTGTTGGAAGGTGGTACACCAAGCGTGGCTGATGATGTAGCGTGACAGTCAAGGCCACGGAGGTAACAGTCTGTTGCCTGGATTAATTAGGCATATAGAGGCCACCCCAAGGCCAGCTATAAACTTCCCCCCCCCCCCAGGATACAACTAGGCTAACAGATGCGCCAGATGAAAAGTGCGAGACCGTCTCTGTCCTGCCGCGTGAATCGAATCCGGGATTACCAAAAAGCGTTTGACAGTGTTTCGCGCAAGAGGTTTCTGTATACACGTAAATATCAAATATAAGAGCAACTCAGTTACAGCCCCTGCTCCTGTACCAGGTAAGTTCACTACGGGCTTGTAGCGAGTAAATTATGTAAACAATTTACTCGCTCCAAACTCATTAGCTAAATGAGAGAAGCAAACGTTTCATTAGCAATAATGACTTCAATCAGATCTATTCCCTAATTACAGGTAACATTTCTTCCATCCTATTGGAGGAAGCTGAGGTGTAGTCCAATAAAATAAGCAGTCAAGAAGCGAGTTAGCATCACTGTAATTTCCACAGTGATTCAGTTAACTTCAGTGCAGATGCTCAGGGGTTACCACACCTCTTCAACCTCAGGATTGTAGCACTCGGCGTATGCAGTTCTAATCGACCCCAAGACGCTCCAGCATCGACACAGAGCAGACAGCAGACTACGACCCCATCGAGTTTAGACACTCACCACCACATCGAGTTTAGACACTCATAATTCCCAATCGAGCCGCCACGCTCACCCGCATCGAGCTCTGCGACTCCGGCCTCACTCAGCTCTCTGCTCTACTTCAGGTTCCGTCTCAACGTCTACGACACTGCTGTATCCAAGACTACTAAATAAATAAGAAAACCCACTAAACACTGTGTATCTAATCTACCCAACAACGTAACATAATCGTACGTTACATTGGTGACCCCAGAGAATGTCGACAATACCAAGCCCGGACGATCTACATCATGGCCTCTCACTGGACCTCTATTGCTGCTGCCTGCTGCGGACCACTGCCACCTGTCATAGAACACTGCCTGGAATCTCACTAGAGCTATGATTTTCACCGCGATTATCTCTGCATGCTCATCTGCTACACCTTGTTGCATCACGATCGTTACTTATTCATCTGACAGCCTCATCAGTAAATACATCATGCAGGATCTACAGCCTGGCCTGCCGACTCTCCGTCGCTGCCAGGACGCTGCTGGTCCTACAGGGACTCCCACCACAGCTGCTCTTCAACAGATTCATCGACATGTTTACTGCATTCTGATACTCTGCCGACTCAAGCCCTTTCCTTGCGCAGTACATGACCTACAGCTTGCGTTTCCCATTCTTCGTCGCCGCCAGGACACTTCAGCTCTAACAGTTATTCCCTCGTTGTCCTAACTACGTGCCTACATTACCTCCTAAGGTCAAGGTGCCTGAGCCCATCCGGCCCGGATCTAAATGCTCCACCGGCAGAGACCAAGGACGCAACAATCGTGCATATCCTTCTCACCTGCTACACCAAGCTTGTCCACACAATGCTTGCGTGTCTTGGTACCGGATTATATGCTCCACAACGACCCAGGGAACACCAGCCTCTTATTTTTGTTGTATTGCTTTTCTTTCATTCCCTGGCAGGGGGAGTTCTGTAGCCAGTAAATTATGTAAACAATTTACTCGCTCCAAACTCATTAGCTAAATGAGAGAAGCAAACGTTTCATTAGCAATAATGGCTTCAATCAAATCTATTCCCTAATTACAGGTAACATTTCTTCCATCCTATTGGAGGAAGCTGAGGTGTAGTCCAATAAAATAAGCAGTCAAGTAGCGAGTTAGCATCACTGTAATTTCCATAGTGATTCAGTTAACTTTAGTGCAGATGCTCAGGGGTTACCACACCTCGTCAACCTCAGGATTGTAGCACTCGGCGTATGCAGTTCTAATCGACCCCAAGACGCTCCAGCATCGACACAGAGCAGACAGCAGACTACGACCACATCGAGTTTAGACACTCATAATTCCCAATCGAGTCGCCATGCTCACCCGCATCGAGCTACATCCCCCTTTCTCCCCCCCCCCCATTCGAATTTCCCGTTCTTTACTCCCTCTCTCTTTTCCATCTCATCTCCCCCACCTTTTCCCCCCTTTCTCCCGACCATCCCCCTATTTCCCTACCCTTCCCTCCATCCTTGAACAGACTTTTCCATTTATATAAAAGGGGTACCCCTTCCCACCCCCTTCCCCACACTTCACCCCATTGACCTCATCCCCATCTCCTAGCCTCCTCCCCCCCCTCTTCGCCCCTTCCCTTGGTCTCCCCTTCTCAGAGAGTATATATTATTAAGAAGCCTTGAGTCTCAAAATGCTATCATCTTGAGTCTTCAAAATGAGAATCTAGCGAACCGCGCGAATCTCCATCATCAACAACAGGAAATAGCCCTCCCCCGCGAGGACATTAGAAACTTTAAGGCTAGCCAAGATCAACTCCAGTATGACTTGAATGATCTCCGTGAGGAAAACAATCTTCTGAAAACTGATGAAGCCATAAAAAAACAGGAGGAAGCTCTCAACAAAATGACTGCATGTATCAGTACATTATCCGCCCAACGTTCCGTCTCCCAGGAAGAACAAAATCAGCAAAAGCTGCTAGACTCTGTTATTGTGTCGTCCCAAGATATACCTGTGGAACGTGAAGGTGAAAAGTGTGTCGAAATAGCTCAGGCTCTCATAAAAAACGAATTGCAGGTCATTCTAAACAAAACTGACATTACTGCTGCCTACAGAGTAGGCAAAAAGAATCCATCAGGACAAAACCAGCGGAAAATTCGCCTGAAGCTGACTTCCCAGTCCATGAAATCGCATCTTGTCCGGACAGCTGCATCCCAACGGAAGGGATTATACATCAACGAGTGCTTGACAAGGAACAGACAGCAACGCCTCTACCGCCTGCGTCAAATCCGTCATCAAAACCCACATGTGATTCATCAGTGCTTCGTTAGAGATGGATTGATTAAGGTGCGAAAGACTGCAGGGGGTAAAATGTTCACAATTGCTAATGAAGAGAACCTCAACACTTTCCTCTCCCAATGTGGTTTGTCTCACCTTATTATCACTCTCAATGAATCAAGTTAATTAACCCCCTTGTCACCTAGTGGGGCTAGGTATCCTAAGTCTCCTTGTTTCACTTTTTAACTTAATTTTTAATTTACTCTTTACTAGTCATTTACTGGACTTAATTAATTGAGTGCATTAATATTTCCTTAGGTCTTATTAATTATACAGTCATAATTGAACTATTTATAGTTAATAATCATTAGCTTAAATTTGCCTATGTTTATTATTCAACTTTTTTCTTTGATTTCATTTATGTTTCAAGTTAGGTTTCATTTATGTTTACAAGCAGCTTTACTCTTATCTAGCCAAACACAATATACTTAGCTCTTGCCAATATGGCTTCAGACCCAAAAAAACACTAACGATGCACTTATTAGTATGCTTAACTCGATTCATACAGCTCTTGATAAAAATGAGTTCCCTGTTGGGTTATTTATGGACCTGCGTAAGGCTTTTGAGACTGTCTACCACCAAAACCTTCTTCTTAAATTACATCATTATGGAGTCAGAGGACACTCCCTGCAATACCTCAAATCCTACCTTACTGACAGGCTCCAGTATGTTTCTGTGAATAATTCAATTTCTCCCACCCTGCCCATCAACATTGGTGTTCCTCAGGGCAGCATACTTGGCCCTCTCCTCTTTCTCATCTACATTAATGACCTTCCAAATGCCTCCCAACACCTGAAACCAATTCTATTTGCTGACGACACAACCTTCATTTACTCCAGTCCTGACCCTCTTGCTCTAAATGCCACAGTAAATACTGAGCTAAATAAAGTCCATCTTTGGCTAACTGCCAACAAACTCACCCTTAACATTGACAAAACTTTCTATATTCTGTTTGGCAATAAATCCTCTAATCAAATAAATCTCAAAATGAACAATACCCAAATTTGTAATAAATTAGATGGCAAATTCCTTGGCATTCTCATTGGCCACAAGCTGAATTTCCAGGGACACATTCTAAATATATAAAAAAAAGTGTCAAAAACTGTTGGCATTCTTTCTAAGATCAGATATTATGTACCCCGCCCTGCCCTGGTGACTCTCTATTACTCCCTCATCTATCCATATCTCAACTATGGTATTTGTGCTTGGGGCTCTACTACCCAAAATCATTTACGTCCTCTAATTACTCAACACAAAGCTGCTATTAGGACAATATCCAACTCTGGCCCCAGACATCACTCGGTACCCCTACTCAAATCTCTGAATATGTTAGATATTAAGTCACTGCACATTCTCTCATGTGTATTATACATATATAAAACTCTGAACTGTAATGCCAATCCTGACCTCAAAAGCTTCATAGAAGGTTGTAACAGAACCCATGAGCACCACACCAGAAATAATACAGTTTTGATATTCCTAAAGTACGACTTAATCAAACTAGAAATGCTCTTCAAATCAAGGGACCCAGAATGTGGAATGACCTTCCCAACCATGTTAAAGACTGTACCTCTCTCAACCAGTTTAAGATAAAAACGAAGCACTACCTAATAAATTCTCTGTAACCTACCTTACCCCTCTATTGTCAACCTATGTCTGTTTTTTTAAATGACGCTGTTTGTCGACCGAATTGTATTTGTGCTGCTTTTTCAGCCATGTTCCCCCCTTCTTATCTCTTTTTTTTTATTTGTTCTCAACTCATTTTATCCTTTATGCTCAATTAGTATTAAGCTTTAGTCATTTAAGTTTTTCATGCCCGAAACGCTTTGCGTAATAGTGGCTTTAGGCATTGTATGTACTAGCTCTATCTATAAATCCATCACTCTTTGTAAAATCTCTTGTATGTATGTACCTTACCTAAATAAACATTTGATTTGATGTGATTTGAAGCATCGAAACAACTGTATGGGTATCAGATATACATTTTTTTCATTTTTCAATTTTCTTGTATTTGTATCTTTTCTCTTTTTCTTTTTCTTTTTCCTCCCCCCCCCCCCCCCCCCTTCCTCCTTTTCCCTCTGCTTCCACTCTCTTCCCCTTTCTCTCAGAAAACGTATTATTATGATCACTAAAATCTCCGTGGGAATTACACCATATATATCACACTTAGGAAAATGGCCCGGGGGGGTGTCTATAATTGATAATAGCTCTTAAAGCATTTAAAGTTGGGCCTACTACGACCAGCCTGTGTCTGTCCTTTACCCCAGACCATTCCCCCTGCACATTTGGGAACGGCTAACCCCAAGTGTTTGGTTTCCAACTTTGGACAGACAAGCAGGCATGCTCTCTTATAGGTATAGATTTATAGAACCATTATGTTACTCTGTCTGAGCCTTTGTTATATATTAGCAGTGTATAACCTAATTTTAAGGCAATAACAATGCATAGCAATGTATTTTAAGGCAAGTAGCATAACATACATGTTGAAATAGTTCCATCTAGATATATCTGTTTAGAAAAAAGTACTGCTATAACTAGAGAATTTGTGAACACCGAATTTGAACATTTTTACTCCACACATGTGGTTTCCGTCCGCACACCTGCAAGCTGCACACACCTGAGGCAACTGCTGACGGTTCTCCACTAACCAGCCTTCGTCTCTGTACGAGACGCTAGCGTCTCGTACAGTTCAGGCTTGTTCGCATTTGTGTTCCTCACGTGTGCCCCAAAGAATGAGGTGATTTGATAAAATACTATGCCCAAGATTACCATCTGGGTGCCGGCGGGGGGTGGCTCAAATAGCTTCGGCTATCACCTCCTTTGTCCGGTCGTGATGGTCAAGTGGATTAAGGCGTTCTGTACATACCAGTTGCGTTGCTCCTGGCACTATGGGTTCGAGTCACTTCTGGGGTGTGAGTTTTCAGCTATATATATATATATATATATATATATATATATATATATATATATATATATATATATATATATATATATATATATAATTTGAGTATTTTATTAATCAAACAGATGTCAGTGTAAACAATACCCAAAATACAGAGCAGAGCTGAAGGGAAATTTTGAGGTTTAGTTCCTGAGCCCATTATATCAACCTGTGTTACTCTCTTCCACTACTACTGACACCATGGGTAATTGGGTGTGGATTGTATAATAAATTAACTAAACTGCAACAAAATACTCGCCTTGTGTATACTCACGTGGGCATTATTTTTGTTATCCTGTACTTCAAAAGTACAGCAGTATTGTTAGTTTTACTTTGACTATTCAACTGCCAATTTATTTAATAGGAATTAACGTGTTAAGAGGTAGCCAATCCTTACGAACCGGAATTGGGCTGCGTCTATCATTGTTACAGTGTCAGTTTGAAAGTAATTTCTCAACTGCTTGATCTAATTACAGTTGAGTAAATAGTGTTTGAAGGAATGTTCATTTGGTCTTTTACAATATTTGGAGCTCTTTCTTCAGTGTTGCGCCTAATCTTCCAAGCGTATGGATAAACAGTCTCCGTGGTGTAGTGGTAAGACACTCGCCTGGCGTTCCGCGAGCGCTATGTCATGGGTTCGTATCCTGGCCGGGGAGGATTTACTGGGCGCAATTCCTTAACTGTAGCCTCTGTTTAACGCAACAGTAAAATGTGTACTTGGATGAAAAAACGATTCTTCGCGGCAGGGGATCGTATTCCAGGGACTTGCCCGAAACGCTACGCGTACTAGTGGCTCTACAAGAATGTAACAACTCTTGTATATATCTCAAAAAAAAAAAAAAAATCTAATCACAGTCTGGTTTAACGTAGATCATCCTTGGTAGTGTACTGAAGGTGCTTGTGCCTTGTACCCGGTAACCTCTCTACATCAGGCAGTTGATGGCCGGGGTTGTGTGTTGTTCTAGCAGGCATCGTTGTTTCCAAACTAGTTTGATAGCTCTTTGTATCCCTCTGCATCAGGCAGTTGATGGGGTTGTGTTTCAGAGAGCTGTGTGTTGTTCTAGCAGGCATCGTTGTTTCCAAACTAGTTTGATATCTGGTGCTGGCTGGAATATTGACTTCTACATTATCTGGACGTGTTCCCTCTCAAACTAATTTATTAGCAATTTCGATTTCATAGCTCATTTACATGATTTGTGACCCAGGTACAATTACAACTTTCGTTCCTTGTATATAAAGATTCTGGAGGAGGAGGAGGACTGTATAGTTTATAAGTTTACACTGTTTGTACCGTTAGGGTTCCTTAGGGCTTGAATTGCTGTTTCCAAGTTAGTGTTTATCCGGGCATTGGGTAAATACTGGTTCGGTAACAGGGTTCTTGGTTTGTGGAACCAATTACTGCGTAACGTGGTGGAGGTGGGGTCCCTCGATTGTTTCAAGCGCGGGTTGGACATGTATATGAGTGGGATTGGGTGGTTATAAATAGGAGCTGCCTCGTATGGGCCAATAGGCCTTCTGCAGTTACCTTTGTTCTTATGTTCTTTATCATTACATTGTTACGATGGTTGTCATATGCATGCCCGTGGGACTGTTTGTTATCGAACATTTCCACCTGCAATGTGGAAATACTGTTTATCACTCTGGCTATTAGAAGATGAACACAGTCTCCGTGGTGTAGTGGTAAGACACTCGCCTGGCGTTCCGCGAGCGCTTTGTCATGGGTTCGTATCCTGGCCGGGGAGGATTTACTGGGCGCAAATCCTTAACTGTAGCCTCTGTTTAACTCAACAGTAAAATGTGTACTTGGTTGTAACAACGATTCTTCGCGGCGGGGATCGTATTCCAGGGACCTGCCCTTGTACAGTGGCTGTACAAGAATGTAACAACTCTTGTATATATATCTCAAAAAAAAAAAAAAAAAAAGATGAAGACAGAAAGCTGCTGGTGCTTGAGTAGTCTGTTGATCTACCGTCTTGTGGGTTATATCACGTGCGGTGTACTCACCTAGTTGTGCTTGCGGGGGTTGAGCTGCGGCTCTATGGTCCCGCCACTCAACTGGTGTACAGATTCTTTAGCTTATTGAGCTCTTATCATATCTACATTTGAAACTGTGAATTATCAGTCTCCACCACGTCACTGCATAATGCATTTCATTTGTTAACTACTCTGACACTGAAAAAATTTTCTGCCTCTGTGGCTCATTTGGGTACTAAGTTTTCACCTGTGTCCCCTTGTTCGCGTTCCACCCATTCTAAATAGTTTGTCTTTGTCCACCCTGTCAATTTCGCTGAGAATTTTGTAGGTGGTTATCATGTCACCCCATACTTTTCTGTCTTCCAGGGACGTGAGGTCCAGCTCCCGTAGCCTTTCCTCGTAGCTCATTCCTTTCAGCTCTGGGGCTAGTCTGGTGGCATACCTCTGAATCTTCTCTAACTTTGTCTCGTACACCCTCCGTCACTATGTGATGGAGTGAGAAAAGATTCATGAATTCAGAGAGAATTCTATAACCAATGTTCCAGCGATGTGTAAATATTTAATTCAAAATGATCTGCTACCAGAAATTTTAGCCAAATATCCCCAGTTTCTTAACTGTAGGTAGTAACTGAGTGATTGTAACCTATCCACCGCTGCCCACTGGATGGGGGGCGGTGTGCAGGACAAACATATCAATTGTAACACTAGCTCTCCACATATGTCAGTTGATTAATTTAGAAACTGTACTTGAGGTCGATCTCGAACCCATTGATGATGTGACGACTTATATTGAATTTTGTAACTAACTCATCAAGATTGTAACTTGCTTAGCTAAATGAATTGTGGGGTTCAGTCCCTGAGCCCATTATGTGCCTCTGTAACCCTTTCCACTGCCGCCCACAAGATAGGTATGGGGTGCATAATAAATGAACTAAACTAAAAAACTTTAAATATAACTGGGTATGGATTCCAGGCTGGAGCTGCATACTCCAGGATTGGTCTAACATAAGTGGTATACAAGGTTCTGAATGATTTCTTACGCAAGTTTCTAAAGGCAGTTCTTATGTTGGCCAACCTACCATATGTCGCTGATGATATCCTTTTGATGTGGGCCTCTGGGGACAGGTTCGGTGTGATATCAACCCTCAGATCTTTCTCTCTATTTGACTCTTGCAGGATTTCGCCTCCCAGATGGTACCTCGTGTTCAGCCTCCTGCTCCCGTCACCTAATTTCATTACTTTACACTTTCCTGAGTTAAACTTTAGTAGCCATTTTCTAGATCATTCCTCCAGTTCATCCTGTAGTCTCTGTATATCTTCATCTGTCTTGATTTTTCTCAAAATTTTTGTATCATCAGCAAACATTGAGAGGAATGAGTCTATACCTTCTGGAAGATCGTTTACATATATCAAAAACAAGATGGGAAAACAAGATATTTACATATATCAAAAACAAATGCGAACAAGCCTGAATGAAACAAGCCCATTCAGGCTTGTTCGCATTTGTGTTCTTCACGTATGCCCCAAAGAATGAGGTGATTTGATAAAATAGTATGCCCAAGATTACCATCAGAGTGCCGGCGGGATGATGGGGAATTAGCTTCGGCTACCATCATCTTTTGTCCGGTCGTGATGGTTGAGTGGTTAAGGTGTCCTGTACACCAGTTGTACTGGTGTACCACAGTACACTACTCTGCACCACAGAGTTTGTGTTTGTGTAATTTACGCGCAGTGGGTAGTGTTGTGTCTGAATTATGCGCAATGCGTAGTGTTGTATTTGTGTACTAACGCGCAGTGCGTGGTGTTGAGTATGTGTACTCACGCCCAGGGCATGGTGTTGAGTATGGGTACTCACACCCAGGGCATGGTGTAGGGTATGTGTACTCACACCCAGGGCATGGTGTTGAGTATGTGTACTCACACCCAGGGCATGGTGTTGAGTATGGGTACTCACACCCAGGGCATGGTGTTGAGTATGGGTACTCACACCCAGGGCATGGTGTTGAGTATGTGTACTCACACCCAGGGCATGGTGTTGAGTATGTGTACTCACACCCAGGGCATGGTGTTGAGTACGGGTACTCACACCCAGGGCATGGTGTTGAGTACGGGTACTCACACCCAGGGCATGGTGTTGAGTATGGGTACTCACACCCAGGGCATGGTGTTGAGTACGGGTACTCACACCCAGGGCATGGTGTTGAGTATGTGTACTCACGTGCGGGGCATGGTGTTGAGTATGGGTACTCACACCCAGGGCATGGTGTTGAGTACGGGTACTCACACCCAGGGCATGGTGTTGAGTATGTGTACTCACGTGCGGGGCATGGTGTTGAGTATGGGTACTCACACCCAGGGCATGGTGTTGAGTACGGGTACTCACACCCAGGGCATGGTGTTGAGTATGTGTACTCACGTGCGGGGCATGGTGTTGAGTATGGGTACTCACACCCAGGGCATGGTGTTGAGTATGTGTACTCACACCCAGGGCATGGTGATGAGTATGGGTACTCACACCCAGGGCATGGTGTTGAGTACGTGTACTCACGTGCGGGGTTCCGCTGCTGCACGAAGCGCCATCGTCATCAGAACTGGTAACAACAGCAGCATTTTCAAACACCTTGGCCCGGCCTGTTGGTGTACAAGTTAGTTAAGAATATTAAGAGTTATTTCCTGTTCAACTTTTATAGTCAATATTCTTGTTCTCCGCGAATTCTAAATGTTCTTCACAACACTGTTCTTAAAGAAATCTGAACTTTATTCAGTACCAAAAGTACCGAGACTATACTGAACGTTCCTGGTGAGAGATGGAACAAGACCGGGCCAGATTCACGAAAGCAGTTACGCAAGTACTTAAGAACGTGTATATCTTTCCTCAATCTTTGACGGCTTTGGTTACATTTATTAAACAGTTAACAAGCATGAAAACTTCCCATTCAACTGTTGTTATTGTTATAAACATCTTCCTGGTGCTTCGGAGCTCATTAACTGTTTGATAATTGTAAACAAAGCCGCCAAAGATTGAGAAAAGATGTACAGATTCGTAAGTGCTTTCGTGAATCTGGCCCCTGAACTTTTCTCTATTTAGGCGAAAATTAAATTTGATCTTTTCTGCCACTCTTTCCCAATCTCCTCTCCTCTACATCCTCTTTCCATCTTTCTTATAACTAATGATTATTTGATGTATAGTAACTCGATTTATTATATTTATTAAGTAATATACTGTAACAGAGAGATGTCCAGTATTGATGGTCATAGAGGGTAATGAGTAAAGCCTAATTTCCGTAAATTAGTATAATGAAAATTTTTATATTTAAGAGGTATTTTCCACTTCCTCAGTTCTTGCTTAAGTGAAGGCCACGGTCAGGACACGACAAGGATTTACGAAACCTGTACATCTTTCCTTAATCTTGGCGGTTTTCTTTACATTTATTTTAAACAGGTTACCAGCTTTCAAATTTGACAGTGCAAGGTTAGTATTGTTATGAACAACCTTGGTAGTTCTTCGCTGTTCATAAATGCGTTTAATAATGTACCTTAATATACTTTCTATAACATACATCAAAATTTTGATTTTCGCTTCATTATGTGAGTAAAGTGATACCTGCCGTTAAAACAATTATCACACAGTAGTATGCTAACCATTCCATAGTATAGTATATAATTATTTATTAACTATAGATAATTATTTTTAGATAAAAAAAATATTTTTAGATAATTATTAACATTCGTTAAAAACTTTTGTTGCAAATTAGTTTTATTACTTATTTTCTACTTAAATGCTAATTTTTTTTTACCTTGATTTTTTCTTTTGGTGTGTGACACACTGAACATACACACACAAGACTGACTTACTGGAATCATGTTGTCAGAGTAAGAGACGCGTGGTGCTCCCTCACTGGTGGCTGGACGTGTACTGAGCATGTCTTGCTGGCCGCCGCCGGCTACACTACTCGCCCTCTGGAACACGACATATAACAACCTCTCGACTCCTGGTTCAACCTTGAAGCCGAGCGGACGTCTGGACACCTCTT
Source organism: Procambarus clarkii (assembly GCF_040958095.1). Lineage (NCBI taxonomy): Eukaryota > Metazoa > Arthropoda > Malacostraca > Decapoda > Cambaridae > Procambarus > Procambarus clarkii. The sequence continues at coordinate 18,456,142 of NC_091162.1, forward strand.
CCACCTGGGAGCCGCCTGATCACGTCTTGTTTTCGCGTTTTGGCTTTGTTACTGCCGTTTGTCATCCCTCTTTAACGGTCCGATTGTACGACGCCTGGCGCACATATCGCCTTGGGTCACGAGATTGTTGATAGATTTTTTTGACGTGTTGTGGCTGGTTCTCCAGGCGGGGTGACGGTGTTCGGGGGCCGGCTTGGCCGAGAGGTGCCGGGGGTTGGCGGGTCTTGGAGCCTGTGCCCTCAGTCGTGGTGGGCGGCAGGCTTCTGCTCTGCCGGAGGACACTGGATGACTTTTTGCGTTTTAGTTGGGGGCCGAGTTTTGGTTTTGCTACCTGGTGTTCTGTGTGTGGGGCGGGGCCGGTGCTTGTCACCCTGCGGGACTCCTGTGGGGCTCCCCAATCATCTGCCTGACTGTGCGTTTATTTGTTTATTTGCGGTATGGCATATTAGTTTCTAGTGATTGGCGTCACTCGTTTTGCTATTTGGCTTGGCGTTCCACCTTTCCTTGTTTCGGGATTAACGGGTGCGCCGGGGCGCATCAGATCCCACGATTGTCGTCGCCCTTAAATCAACAACAACGGCATAACAACCTCTCCACAAAATTTTTTGATAATTAAAGAAATAAAAAAGATCATAATTTGTGATACTGGGAAATTTATAAAAATAACAAATTAGTAATACAAAGCATGGGAAGGAAAACGACAATGACTAAACAAGAATGTTTTGATTAATGTTTGTTTTGTTACAAAAATTAACTTGGGTCTAGTAAAATTATAATACATTAATTACTAATTTATTTAGGTCTAGTTTTGCCTATGTAGAGCAGAGTTAATGAATATTAAGCATCTTTAGATTATGTCAGTCACCAAAATTATGCTCATAAACGAGCCTTGAATTATTTAAATTTTCGAATTGTGCATTGTATTATATTTCAGACGAGAGTTCCATAAATCACTGAAGTCCAGGACAACATGAGAGGAAGACCCGCCATGAAGACCTGTTGGACTTGACTCAGGGTCTTGTAGTTCAGTTGGCTTCGTTCTCGTCTCGTAATCCAGAATCCCATGTTCGATTCCTGTGCGCTACTGAAATAACTGGCCACGTTTCCTTGCACCTACTGCTTCTGTTCACCTAGTAGTAAATAGGAACCCCGACGAATTAGGTAATTTTTGTGGGGTTGCATCCTGGGGAAGGTCAGTAGTCTGACATTGGGGGAATATATCAGCCTCGAATAAGGCCTAAAGGACATATGCCTCAAATATATACACACACACAGGCTTCTTGTCCCTGACAAAAAGGAATGTTGAAGGTTGGATTGGCTTGGATAGACACAACCACAGTGATAGTGTGATTGTTCTACATTCCATTTTAAGCTGACATTGGGGCAGAGAGCAAGCCACAGCAACACTGTACAAAGACCTATTCTGGCTGAATTAAGTCAAGAAAACAAAACAAAAATTGTAGCCCGCTGGAGATAATACACGTAACAAATAGAGAGTCTGTGTTGTCTAAAATCATGAATCAAACAGGGCTGCAACCAGGGAAACCGGTAGCCTTAAACAGGGCTGCAACCAGGGAAACCGGTAGCCTTAAACAGGGCTGCAACCAGGGAAACCGGTAGCCTTAAACAGGGCTGCAACCAGGGAAACCGGTAGCCTTAAACAGGGCTGCAACCAGGGAAACCGGTAGCCTTAAACAGGGCTGCAACCAGGGAAACCGGTAGCCTTAAACAGGGCTGCAACCAGGGAAACCGGTAGCCCAGAGACTACGGGCTCACCACAGCCCGTGCTGCACGGGGTTTTACCTCTTGTGTTATCTTGAGATGATTTTGGGGCTTTAGTGTCCCTCTAGGTAACAGGGGCATAGGGTGAAAGAAACTCTGCCCATTGTTTCTCGCCCGCGCCCGGGATCGAACCCGGGACTACAGGATCACAAGTCCAGCGTGCTGTCCGCTCGGCCGACCGGCTCTTTAGCTGAATCTAGAACAACGGTAGCCCCGAAAAGCCGAAACCGAAACCCAGTACCCATTCCAAAATACAAGGGAAACAATCAGGAAATGCAGGCCTCCCCCCCCCCCAAGTCTCTGTCACAATCGGCAGCTAACCCCATTATTTAATACAAACATAAGAATAAAAAGAAACTGTAAAAAGACCCATTGGCCCATACGAGGCACCTCCCATTTATATCCACTCATTCATGTCTAACTTACACTTGGAGCAAATGTAGTAATCCCACATCTATCACTTTACCCAGCAATTTCCAAACCAGTATTTACCCAGGTCTTTCCTAAATCTAAACTTATCCAATTTCTATCCACCATTTCATGTTCTATTATGTGCTTATTGATTTTAAACCTTATTTATATCTCTTCTTTTTCACTTATATCCGTTCATATTCTTCAATTGTCACCCTTTACTTGTTATCTAAAGAGCTTAAACTCTGCATTTTTAATCTCTTCATAGGGAAGATGTACGAAACCTGAACATCTTTCTTCAATCATGGTGGCTTTGCTTATAAATATAAAAACAGTTTTCGAGCTTCAAAACGTCACAACCGAAGGTTATTATTATTATAAACAGCCTCATTGTGCTTCACAACTCAAAATCGTTTAATAAATGAAAACGAAGCTACTATGATTGATGAAAGATAAACAGGTTGCGTAAATGTTTGGCGAATCCTGGCCCCTAGTTTCTAATGTCTGGGATTATCTTTGTTGCCAAATTACCTCATTTAAAAACCACCTTAGTAAAGTCCAGGAATGTAGTACAGGTATACCATATAAATTGATTAGGTCAAATAGCAATCGGCCAAAATGCACTGGCACTGCGCTACACTACCAAATAAATTAACCAACCAACCGTAGTTGTGTCAGAAAGAAAACACACGTTACACAAAACATCTTTTTATTAATATTCATGATTGACTCTCCATAAACATCCTAACAAACCAACTATTTATCATTTGAAAACCTTTGTTAAAAAAATACTACTCAACAATGACCCCTGACTATCACAGATAAAAACTTGAAGAGGGACTTCAGACTGGGACTTGGAAAAAGCACAGTAAACTGAAAAAGGCATCTTTAATGTGAGTTTTGTGTGTGTGTGTGTGTGTGTTCCGTATGTTATTTTGTGTTTTGCGCGCGTGTGTGTAGAATGTTCTTAATTTTGCCATTGTAACAAATGACCAAAGAATAGCAATATTTAAATAAACAAGTGTACTGTAATCTATACATTTCAGCCATGTTTGGGGAAAATTTTGGTTTTTGGAGGTTCACAATGTTTGCTGCTGATTAAGATATTGAAAACAAAGAACAGATAAGTACCAAACACATACAAAACCAAATACTCTAGTGATGCTCCTTGTTTGAGAGGAAGTTACTTTGTTGGTGGCTGAGCGGCAGCAACCAACTTGTCACAAGTACAAAATTACACATCATTAAGGGCGAATTCAACCAATAAAATTAAACTACTGTACTTGAATCCATACAGATACATTTAAAATTTCCTTGTATAAATCTTAAAAAAAAAAAAGCATATATTTATGTATATGTACAGATTAATATAAAAAAATTAAGCTATTGTTTATACAGCACCAAAGAACATTCAATGTAAAATATCGGAACACTTGCACACACGCATAAACGTACTGGAAAGTTTGATTACTATCTTATATATATATCCTACGCCCAGGTGCCTTTGTTGCCCCCCTTCAAGATCATACAACATCAATGGAGACTCAAACATATTGGGTCTTTGCTTTGGGACTGATTATTAAGCTTTCAGTTATAAGCTAATATTTGGAACAAATTCACCCCTATGAAAATAGCTATAAAATATGTAACACTGCCAACCCAACAAGTCTCCAACAGATTATCTTTAGTGACTATCAGGTGGCATCATTACATTCACCTTGAGAAACACTTGTGCACAGGTCTCTGAAGATTTCTCAAAACAAAGCCCACTGATACAGGTATAATACAAAGAAACCTTGCCCATATCACGCAGTGAGTAAACGTATCTGGCCATAAATACACCCACTAGCAAGCTCGCTCAAAACAACCTGTACCTCCGAGTGACAAAATTACAATTGTTTGGTACCATGCAATAAACTATTTCCATTTACACAAACATGTACCTAAACCAATACATTAAATGGCAAAAGGTAAAACACTGGACTTGATACTTTCAGTTTAATTGTATTTGCAAAGACCACGTTACAAATGGTATCATATGCAGGTCCACATATTTTAGCTACAGAAAGTCAAGTGGGTCAAATTTTTTTTATTTTTTAATGTGATAAAATACTATAGAATTGTCCAACTGTAAAATATGCACATATTCATAATACAAATACAGATCAGGATAATGCTATAGTGCATTATTTTTCTATCATTTGTCTTCGAACATTTTGTAATTCAGTGAACGATTAAAAATGAGCTCAAATATACATTATATGCACATTTACAAACTCGTTCATCTTGGTCAAAAACCATTGTGTGATCAGTCATATTAGATTCAACAATATGATGAATTGAAAACGTATTATTTATATCCATCCCAGGCTATGTACAGTACTGTATAATATTGGTTGAGAAGTTTGTGGTCACAAGGTGGAAGCAAGCAAGTCACATGGTACCAAAACAATCATTAAATCACACTTCATTTGCCTTAATAATCTTGCTAAAAATGTGAGAAAAGGAATAATTATAAATTTTAAATACAAACATTAGAGGCCAGTAAAAAAAAAAATTAACCTTTTTGTTTAAAGTGCTCTCCTATTGTTTTGGGTAAGGCAGGATTGGGCAGTCAAAGCATTAGCATTAGGTGACTAGCTCTGTGCTGTGTGAAGCTTGAAACACTAATCCCACTTTTCCCAAAAATCTCATTTAATAAACATACATTCTTCCGACTCCAAAATAATATTCCTCCTGCTCTCTGGTTAAAACTTTGTCATTGTCCCAAGATGTAATCTTGGCTAATCCCGTTACACTTAGTGGTGCTTTATACATAATGTACATAAATTAATCTTCAACAAATACAAATATGATACTCACTGCATGATGTTAAGACCAAGTGGCACAAAATAATAGAGCAAGATATACAATCAATTTTTCCCTACTTACTATATATTTAAGTGTAAAGAACCATATGGAATCAAGACAGTCAATGAAATTTCCTTGCTATAATGATCCAGCTAGTTCATTGTTACACTGTTTATATTTGCTACATGTTAACTGGACAAACATTGATATCATTCAGCACAGCCATTGAACAATTAACATTATTAGTTAGACATTTTCTTAAAATATATAACCAAACGAGGGGTCCAGTTTTCATATAGTTTATAATTATTAGTGACAGAACTCCGAAGATCTACTAAAGGTATGAAAGCTTCCACGCACCAATGATGAAATATTTAGCAAGAAATAGTCTTCTTGTATACTTTACAAGGCCAAATAATTTCTGTCCTAACTTTGACATACGAATCAGTTGCCCAGATCATCACATCCTGAGAGCCTTCTAAGTTTACTTTATGATGACATGTCTTCTTATACACAAGATCTCCAAATAAGACAGGAACGCCTTGGCTCACTTTACACTAGTTCACAGTACTGTATGACTATGAGGGGCGAAGGCACGTGTATCTTAAGCACGGAAAATTCCATAATACTTCATTTAATAAGTATAAATAAATTTCAAAAGCTTAACTACTACTGTAACCACATTGGCCTTATATAGATTAAGGGTATTTGATCATGGGGAGGAGAGAGCATATTAAATCATTTGACAGCCTGGAGTTTCATATGTTACACTTTAAAGTTCAGACGTTAACATAAATATAATACACATGAAGGTTCTGGATTCTAAAGTGCATTATTTGATGGAAACACTATAAATAACATTCACTGTCTATGTTAGGTAGTAGGAAATTGATCCTGGTAGTATGAACCGAGATTAAGTATAACAAAAAATTTAAAGATATACGATGACTTGACCTATTACCCATGGAACAACTCTACAATGATTCATTTCTTTGGCTACTCTTTAAATGCCAAAATCTTATTATGTGGCAAACATTCACAAACTCTACAATACCTTGCAGACTTTTTTTTTTCCAATCATTAACTTTCAACCTACTCTCTAATTTTCGTTGTTTTGTTTACAGTGTCTTTTTTACATCATATTGTGTATACTTCCTAAGGCAATTATATTTTTGATGTTGCAGTATAACATACCACTCCACTGACGTCCATAGCACGGCATAGGAAACGAGAGCATGTGATGGCTGGAAGAAAGGAATAAATAGCCGCAGAAAATGAAGAGGATAAAAGGGATGGAGAGAATAAAAATTGACATTTTATATCATATAACAATCTTAAATCCAATACAATATTGATAACCTCAGAGGAAATTTACACTGTCATATGACTGCTTCATTGTCCAAGCGTCCAATCTAACATGTCGAGTTTTGTGGTTAAAGATTGCAGGCACTGCTGTTGAGCCATGGATACACAAAGCTGTGAGGAGATTTGCAGGAGAAAAAAAAATAAAATAAGAGAAAGATTTTGCATGTTTCACTGTCACATGGTAATAACAACACACAAACAGCTTTTTAACTAATCTTGTGCTTCCATTGCATACACTTATTTGTTTCCATTATTAATGTTATTTATATACATAAGTCTTACTTGTGTTATTTACAGAATATAGTAATATGACAGAATATGACTTACATGTCATTAATAAATATCATACAAACAATACCATGATGATAATTCAGAAAAAAAAACACGTACAAGTTTCTCAGTGAGAATGTACAAGCATTTCTTTTTCATGTCTGACCACAGTATCATAAACAACTCCTACATAAAATGAAAGATAGCTGCAGGATAAAAACCTGAAAGCAATTTACCACAGTTTTGTGCATTATTTCAAAATTTAGCTTAAAATGACCACAGATTTTTTGAAAGAACTGTTCAAGCTCATAAATGAGCAAAGCAATAACTAAATGGCTCCACCTTTGTAAAACTAAAAAAATATAACAATTCCAATAATCCAAAGTTAATGTTCTTGGCTTGAAGTAAAACGAGAAAAATATTCTACTTTATGTGCAACAACTCGATTTCAAATGGTATATGTTTGTGTGCGCTCACTTTATAGAGTTCAGTACTGTATTAAGGTACAGATATCTAGAGAATAATGCAAGGGAGAATACTGCAGATGAAAAGACACTAAGTGGAAATACATTTAATGAGGGAGCACAACCAAGACAGGTCTAGAAATGAAATATTTGCATGGGGATAGGGAGGGGGGGGGGGGGAAGAGCTATTGTCACATGTAGATCATCTTGCCTGACCCCCTTTCTGTACAGAAAAAGATGTCATATCTGGATAAAAAAATTTCTTAACCCTTAAATGGTTCTAATCAGCTCCAATTAGCTGATTGGAGCTAATTAAATGGCTCCAGTTAGCTTAGCCATTTATAGGGTAGTAAGACAGCTGACCATAAGATGATATATTTTATACTAAAAGCCAAGATCACAATTATTTCAAAATATGTACCTAAGATTGATCAGCAAACAATTTTCATGGCACCAACCTGTAGTAATGATCTGCATCACCTTACAGTATGACTGTAGATTACACATTAAATACAGATCTTAATATATGTCTTAATTTAAAAGGTGCTAATAGCTATGTACAGAATATCAACATCTGATTGGCATCTTATACAATGGCACCAACCAGAAGTTCATGGGTTTAAGAAGCTATATAATCGAAGATAAATAAGCCCTTTTTTTTTCTTTCTAATCTTATAATCATTCTGATCTAGAGTTTCAATGTAGAAAGTTTGCACTCATTAACGATGATGCCGCCTCGGAGCACGAGCTCTGGGTCTCCTAGTATTTGCGGTGTTACCTGAAATAAAAAGCATATTGATAATTACTACCCTACAATGATTAAAACTTATTGACATAATATTGAAAACAAAATAAAGTTATGGTTAACAGAAAAATACATTTACAGTGGTTTTGAAAATTAGCTAAGAAAAAACACTAAAGATTATTTTATAAAACTAGCGTTGAATGTAATGAAACGCCATTTTCTGGGTGAGTCCCGGAGGCTCCCCGGAGCTATCCAGGCTGATAGGGATAGTCCTAACTTTTGGCATCAGTCTATGTGAGTGGAGTTCTAGGCCTACTGGGGACCACGGCCAGAACCTGGCCCCCTCAGAGAGGCACAAGGAACAATGGCCCATTGAAATGCACATGTGATGTTGGAGCATTCTATATCTGCTATCGACTGGGACAGGCACCCAGAAAGGTAAGCCGCCTCAAAACAAACCCCTATTCTGGTGAAACCAACAAAAATAACAAAACAAGTAGACAGAACTTCCTCAATTAACCCATTAACTGTGTAACACATCATATGATGTGTTCAGTGACTTGCAGTAACTTGCGCTCCACATCATATGATGTATTGGAGTACTACGCAAGATTTAAACGGCCCACAGATACACGGGGTTCACCACACCTTCATCAGGGCTCTTGTAAACAGACACCATTAAAAAAAAAATCGTGGGCCAAATTCCTGGGTGTGAGGGGCCTCAGTATTGAGTGAGCTACCAAGCCTGACGCATGCAGCATGAGCTCACAGTACTGCTGTTCAGCTTGTGACCACAGCATCGCCTAAAAATGCCATAATATACATTTTCATGTTATTATTTAGCGATGGTATTATTACAGAAGACCCCTGACTGTGATAAAAATGACCAGGATTCTGATAATAGCATGATTGTTGTGATAATTAGCGCTGTAGATTTGTTCACATCTATATAAATAAAAATGGAAATGTTCGTTTGTGTATAACCGCTAATCTCAGAAAGTTCTTCACCGATTGCTTTGAAACTTTCACACAACGTTCCATTCGCATCTGGCCAGGTTTTTATATACATACTACTGTATATAGATGTCACGTCTGTGACGGTAAAAGTAAGTAAGTAATTATCAAAAGAAGGCACCAAACCGGGAAGGCTATGTAGCACCATCAAATACGCAAAATAATCAGAGGGCGCTAAATATCACCAAGGATGCCAATACGAGAACAAAAACGCATAAGGCGAACGATATCAAAAGTATCCGAGTCACCAAGAATTCTATCGAGGGACAGGTGACCGCGAGGGGCGGTCGGAAAGCAAGACACACGCTCGTCCTGGAAGTCAGGACATTCAAGAAGGACATGCACGACCGTAAGAGGGACAATGCAACTAGGACAATAAGGAGCAGGGCGGCGCTCCAACAAGTGACCATGGGTTAAGCGAGTATGGCCAATACGCAATCTCGCCAGAGCAGTTTCCCACCGCCGGTTACGGTGGAAGGAGGACGGCCACGAGGAAACACAACATTTAAGAGTACGTAGCTTGTTACCAGTAAGAGACAACCAAGAAGCCTGCCAACGGGTAAGGACTGAGGAATGGATAACCGGGTAAAAGTCGGAATACGGAACGCCTTTACGAGAGATGGGACAAGAGCGGACAGCTTCCTTGGCGGCAGCATCCGCACGCTCATTTAAAGACACACCAATATGGCTGGGAACCCAACAAAACTCAACCGACTTAAATTTACTGTGAACAAGAAACAGCCAATGCTGGATCTCGACAACTACTGGATGAACCGGATTAAAGGACCCGAGAGCCATGAGGGCACTACGAGAGTCAACAACAACTACAAAGGAGGACTGACAACGAGAAAGCAGGAGACGAAGAGCAGAGAGAATAGCATAGAGTTCCGCTGTAAAGATGCTAGTCTCCGGAGGTAAACAACACATATAAGTGCGATCAGGAAAAACAACAGAGTAGCCAACACCGTCCGCCGACTTAGACCCATCGGTGAAGACAGAAACGGAGCGGGAGTGAGAAGAAAAGTGCTCAAGGAAAGTATAAGTATAGATGCCACACCTGTGACAGGTAAAAGTATGTTTTTCTTGAAAAACAGCCCCATCTATTGCATGTAAGAGCAACACATATGCTATACTAAATATGTTACAATTCCATTTTAATGTTTCTGATTGCATTGATAAATTAAATTTTCATAGATTTTGATTTATTTTCATTTTGATTTAATTATTTTGTGTGAATTCCGTTGGAATTGAGCTGTGTTGTTTACCATACCGGTCATTTCGTGAGTATAGTTTATTTTTTAATTTTTTCATATTTTCATTCTTTTTAACTTTTTCTTATAGTTCAGTGATGGGAACATCAAGTGATCTGATATTCCCATCAGACCATTTGGGAAGGTATCGGACGAGGGAGTGGGGAATGGTGGGGATGACGAGGGGACGGAAGTGAGAGATGGTGGGTAGGACGAGGGGGTAATGGTGGGGAAAAACGAGGGGACGGGGGAGTTTGGGATGGTGGGGACAAGGGGATAGGGGAATGGAGAATGGTGGGGAGGACAAAGGGACAGGGGAGTGGGGCATGGTGGGGAGGACGAGGGGACGGTGGAGTGAGGAAAGGTGGGGAGGATGAGGGGATGGAGGAGTAGGGAATGGTTGGGAGGCCGAGGAGACTGGTGAGGGGGGAATGGTGGGGAGGACTGGGGGACAAGGAAGGCTCAGCAACACACACGCGTTGCTGAGCCACAGCAATGTGTGACTGGGTAATGCTAGTTTTCTATAAAAAATATAAAATAAAATGAAATAAAAGAAATTTAAAAAATTTGAAAAAATAAAAAATGTCTAAAAGGTTCACTTTAATGTCTAAAAGGAACAAAAGGTGGATGTCATGTAGTCTGCTCCATTTTCAAAAAAAAAAAAATAAAAAAAAAAATAAAAATAAAAAAAAATAAAAATTTGAAAACAAAAAAAATTCTAAAAGTTCATTCAGTGGATGTCAAGTAGGATGCTCCATTTTCTATAAAAAAAAATAAAAAAAAAAATAAAAAATTGAAAAAATTTGAAAAAAGAAAAAATCATTGCCTGATGTTATAATGGAAGGGGACTCTCCATCCAAACATTAACACCTCTCCTCCTCCTCAGTCTTCCATACGCCAACAAGAGTCATCAATAAAGATAAGCAATAACTTGTACATACGTTAATATAGTACTAAAGATTTGGGTGAATTAGGTATAAAATTTACTTTGAAGTCAGATAAATTTTTTGGAGTGTGGAATGGATTAATTTAATTCCCATTATTTCTCATGGGAAAATTAGTTTCGACTTACGATACGTCTCTGGGAACGGATTACCATCGTAAGTGGAGGCCCCACTGTACAATGACGAAGAGTCAAAAAGAAACAGAAGGACCACCAGGAAACTTCACACTGCTGCAGGTGGGACACCATCAATGAAGCCACATGATCACAATACAAATAGTGATAAACTCGAGTCAAAAATACCAAACACGAAGACTCGAGGAGAAGAGTGAACCAGTCTCGTAACAGACTGGGCTGATCTTCTGAAAGAGGCGGAGCCGCGGAAAAACCTCCGGGTTCGGACACGGGGCAAGCAGAGCCTGAAACCACAGCTGGGCCGGCCACCACGGGGCCAAGAGGACTACTCGTCCCTGGTAAATCTCCTAGCGAGCCAGGACCTGGAGCAACAGCTGAACTGGAGGGAAGAGGTACAGGAACCCCCACCTCGACCAGTCCTGCCAATAGGCATCGATCCCGACAGCCTCGCAGTCTGGGAAGGGCACCACATACCGGAAGACGCCTCGACCTCGCCGACGCATAGAGGTCCACCTTTGGGCACCCAAACTTTAGACAGAGCGAACTGAATGAGTCGCCATCGACAGGGGAATGAACCGGGATAGGGAGTCCCTCAGGACGTTGGACACCCGCCCGGATGTGAACCGCCAGGAGAGCCAAACCCTGAGAACTCAGCAGATGAGTCACCCGAAGTGACCAACCCCAGAGCCAAGGACTACATCAAACCCCCATCAGCCGAGAAACTGAGGCATGGATCGCCTGTGTGGGGTTCTGGGGCTTCCCCTTTCCCCTCCCGGGGGGGGGGGCTGCGCAGACATGCAGCACAACTCGTGTGACGTCATGCTCATTTTCAATTGGGGAGGTCTGTCCACTTATTTCCTTATGGTTTTACCAGAATAGGGGTTTGTTTTGAGGTGCTTACCTTTCTGGGTGCTTGTCCCGGTTGATGGCAGATATAGAATGCTCCAATATCACATATGCATTTCTATGGGCCATTGCTCCTCGTGCCACTCTGAGGGGGTCAGGTTCTGGCCGTTGTCCCCGGTAGGCCTAGAACTCCACCCACATCGACTGATGCCCAAAAGTTAGGACTATCCCTACCAGCCTGGATAGCTCCGGGGAGCCGTAGGGGCTCCCCCCAGAAAAGTTGTTGTTCAATTACTTGAGGGCAAGGTTATTGATCAGAAAACAGTGTCTTCATTTTAGCATTTTGTTGGTACAAGCTATACGAAAGACTGGGAATGTATTTTTGAATGGGAAGGTGTGATGGTGAATGGACTTGGCAGGTGGTGTGTTTTAGTGGCAAATACTTGCCTTTGTATTGTATTGTATGTATCATTAAAACATGATATATATATAAGAAATTCTTTGAAGCAGGATGGTGAAATTGAACTTGCATCCTAGGTCATCTCATACATTCATTAAAAACCAAGCTTGAAATAGATGTGAGGCAAGTGTGGGGTTTGCAAGAGACAGTCCAGAGTTGTTTTTTTTTTACCTACTGCATGCCATCTCATTTTCTCCAGATGTCGACAAACGACAGCAGCTACCAGATCCAAACTTGTCTTCCTTTCTATAGCATATGGACGACTATAATAGAATGTATAAGCTTTTTTTCCTAGCTACCTATACTTGGATCCTGTTTTGAAAATTTGGATACAATCCCATTAAGTGACCTGAAATGCTTTCCACAGCAAAGGGGTGAATAATCTTCTCTTGCACTCATTAAACAAATATTCCACTATCACTATTCTGACACTGAAAATGCCTTTAACAGTTGCCAATGTATGAAAGGACAAATGAAAAATGTATTGCCACCAACCTGCATTGAACGATGGAGGATTTGTTGTACCAAACTGAAATACTGGACCACCTGGAGCACCAGTAGCAGACGCTCCAGAACCAAATGCTGTGGGGCTTGTAGCTCCACCAAATGATAGTGGACTGGCAGCCCCTCCAAAGGTTGGGGGACTTGTAGCTCCTCCAAAGGTTGGGGGACTTGTAGCAAATGATGGAGTACTATTAGCCCCTTGACCAAACTGGAAAGCTGATCCTTTATCAGCAACATTTTTATCATTACCAAAGGTTGGTGTTCCAAATGAGGACGTTTGTGATGAACCAAATCCGCCAGTTGTGCTTGAACTACCAAAGCTTGGAGCCTGGACTGGCTTATTAGTGGCTGCAAATATTGGCGCAGCACCCTGCATTCCTGTGGCTGCAAATGATGGTGTCGCAGCTCCTGGTACACCAAAAGGATTACCGCCACTATTGTTCGTCTTGTTGACATTAGGTGTAGATCCAAAGCTGGGAGTAAATGATGAATTTGGGGAACTTGCCCCAAAAGCATTAGATGATCCAAATGGAGATGCAGGGTTAACTGTTGAAGTTCCAAAACTTGGGGTTGATGTTGCAAATGTTGAAGTACTTGTTGTTTGAGCACCAAAGCCTTGATTTGGCACAGTTCCAAAAGATTGGGCATTAGGAGTACTTCCTCCAAAGCTAAATGGAGAGGCAGAGCTAGCACCAAAACTGGGGGTCTTACCAGTACTGTTGCCAAACAGATATGGGCCACTGGATTTTATATTATTTGAGGGAGATGTAGCTGATTGGGCAAACTGAAATCCAGCAGATGGTGTAGAAGTTGGAGGACCAAACGTGAAACCTGTTGATGGTGCAGATGTCGTGGTTGCAGCTGGCACTGAAGAAAAGTTGAAACTAGATGGCGCTGCAACTTTAGCAGATGTATCTGTAGTGGCACCAAATGTTGGAGTTGTTGTGTTAGTTTTTGGAGGGCCAAAAGTAAATGATGGAGTAGAAGTTGCAGCTATTGGTACAACTGAAGCTGCTGTGTTTGTTCCACTTGTATCAAAAGCAAACAAGGGAGAAGTAGCTGTTGAGCTTTGTGTGCTTGCTACAGAAGGGGCAAATGGCTGAGGAGGTACAACTGTAGTAGTTGGTGCAGCTGCTCTGCCAAACTGAAAGAGAGGGGCTGATGTTCCTGAAGCTACTTGTGTAGTTGCAGACCCAAATGCAAAGGGTGAAGTAGTTGCAGTTGTGGTTGATGGAGATGCCATGGTCTGTCCAAAGGTAAATGAAGAAGCCTGAGTTGTCACAGCTGCAACAGTAGCAGGACCAGCAGTAGCAGTAGTAGTACTAGTGGTAGTTGTCGTTGTTGAACTAAATGTAGGATGAGCAGCAACACCTGATGTTGTACCAAAAGGTGATGAGCCTGAAACGGATGTAGATAAACTAAAGGCTGTTGGTGCTGTAGCAGTTGTTGTTCCCATTTGACTGCCAAAATTTAAGGTGCTTCCATAACTTGTTGATGACAAAGATGGGGTTACTTGCGTGGTTCCAATAGATCCAAATGGCAGTGTTGCCGAGGAGGAAGTCTGGGAGTTACTAAATGAAAACCCAAGAGAAGGAACTGCACTCCCAGTAGTTAAATCATTTGAAAAAGTGGACTTCTTAGAATCTAAAAAGAGGAAAGGAGCCTGCTGAATATTAAAGGCATTAATGCCACTACCAAAAGCAAATACTCCAGCTGTAGAGTTGGATGAGGATTCAGCAGCAGATCCTATGGTGGAAGTATTCACTGGTGCAGATCCAACTTGTGTTGTGATTGTTGATGCATAAGGAGGAGGAGCAGCACTGTTACTGTAGAAGCCACTTGACATAACACTTCCTGTTGAAGTAATACTACTACTACTTGAGACAACACCAAAATTATGCCGAAGACTGTCGGCAGGCATACTCGTATAACCAGATTCAGACATTGCTGCTGAAGCATCATTTTCAACTGTGTTTGATAAATTTTTTATTAAATTTGTTGTACATGGTGCACTGAAACTAAATGTATTTGCAACAGAGCTTACAGCTTGGGGGTATTTTAGTGACAACGTCGTTGGAGAAAAAGCAGAGGAATACATTGACAAAGGCGAGGCTGAAGTTTGGGGTGATGAAAATGTTTGGGGTGGTGGCCCTGCACTTCCTGGGCTAACAGCTCTAGCAGATGGAGGAGTAAGTGGTGAAGTTCTAGGAAACTGGCTTGGCTCAGAAACAGTTGCAGATGTTGTCGTTGTAGATGCTTTGTTTTCTAAAGGAGAATTTCCGCATAAAGACAAGGTAGGAACTGTCCCATTCTTTGCCGATGAGGTTGCTTTCAAGAACTCTACTAGTGATGAAGATGTAGGTGCATCTGAAGATACTTTTTTGGAGTGAGAAAATAAATTAGTTACATTTTCTTTATTATTCTTATTGGCATTTTCTGCATTAGCTTTTTCCTTATCCTTAACATCATCTGCATTATCGTTGGCAGCCAAAGGAAGCTTTAGCATTGCAGTAATTGTCACATCACTTTCCTTATCACTTTCTCTTATTTTTACATTATCTTTATTGCCAGAGTTGTCATCTTTGCTGGTTGTTACCGAGATCCTAGACGGTTTGAGAGAGACGGTAAAGCAAGCAGAAACATCATTATTAGTTCCTTCAGAGGAGGAGGTTTGAGCAACAGTGTTGGATGTTGAAGTGTTCTCTTCAGTTGCATTATTCTTCAGTGATGAATTAGATGATAAAACTGTTCCAAGCCCTCCAGTCACTGTGGTAGCAATTGAAGGTTCTGAGGTTACAGAGGAACTCGTAAGGTTTGAATTCCATGTAAGTGATGGAGCTAAACTTGCAGAAGTTGATGCAGGTACGACCAGTGTAAAAGCAGAGCCTGAAGCACTTGGAGTTGACTCGCCGGATTTGGATGTTTGAGGCTCTTCACCCTCTGCAAACAACAACTTATATTATCTTTTTGAAACAAGCTTGATCAAATTAAACTACATCTTAAATTTATTGTCTATATACAGTAATTGTGAATTTGTTCAATGTAAACAAGACTTTTTGTGTACAAATGAATAAAAATTTGACCTTTGCAATTCAGTATGAAAATTGCTACTTTTAAAGCTGTGAAAATTTTAATTTATACAATACAGTAGAACCCTGCTTGAATAAAACTGACCAAGAGAAGTCCAAATGCAACTGCATGATTTAATTCTAGTGCAAATACTTGGTAAAAAAAATAGTTGTAACATTAGTGATAAGCATAGTGGTGTAGTCGTTAGACCAGCCTGTCATGCCACAAATGTATTGTTTCAAAGTTATTTTGGCATCAAAATATGCACAAATAGTTATTCTTTTATTTGCATTAATACAAGTCATAATAAAAAACATGAATAATAACTTATGATTGAATTGTTCTATTCAAACAGGATGTAACTGCATAGGATACAAGTAGAGGCATAAACCAACACACAAATAACACCTTTAACATGGAAGAGCATCCCCAACATCTTCTTTAGTCTCTGTTGACCCTTTGCCTTTTCAGCTTTATATGCCTCTAAGGATATTACATGCGTGGGTCTGGGTGGGGTAGGGTTCCTTGGGGTTGAGGTGCGGGAGGTGTTGGCCGTGCCTCCATTTCCTACAGCTCCACTACTATTGGAACTATCGCCACGAGTGCTCTGAGGAGTGTGAGACCCTGAACGGTCCGAAGGGTCTCCATCGGATGGTCCTGGGCTGATGATACACGACTCTCCTCCGGTAGCCTCACTTGTCTGCAGGTGTCAGAAAGCCATTAATTGTGAGCTGGCTGGTGGTATGAAAGCTGCATCAATGAAGTGATGACTCTCTTTACCCTACAGAATACATATACACAAGATGTGGTAGAATATATGACTGAAATGAGTGGTGATGCATTGTAAGAGGTTAAGGAATTTTAAAACCTGGCATCAACTACATGCAAACATGGACCAATGAGGATGATACATGAAAAAAGTGAGACTAGAGCCATAGGCAGGATTAAGAAATGAAGAAATTATACTATGGATGTGAAAAAGGACTCGGTGACAATATATATACCTTCAAACCCTGACCTATGGAGGTGAAACAGCCATGCACTTAGACATGTGTCTAATTCAGGCTTATATAATTACCAATCTAAACTTGTTTACATTTAATTAAATTTAGTATTACGTGGTAAACCTTGTTGTCGTGTAACTTTTGCCAGACTTGTGTGTACAATGAACTTCCTGCATGCCACGTAATGTCATGGGTTCGTATCCTGGCCGGGGAGGATTTACTGGGCGCAATTCCTTAACTGTAGCCTCTGTTTAACGCAACAGTAAAATGTGTACTTGGATGAAAAAACGATTCTTCGCGGCAGGGGATCGTATTCCAGGGACCATAGGTTTAAGGACTTGCCCGAAACGCTACGCGTACTAGTGGCTGTACAAGAATGTAACAACTCTTGTATATATCTCAAAAAAAAAAATGTACTGTGCCATTTTTGTAGATAAATAAAAACAGAAACCAATGACAAACCTCTTAAAAATGTTCATGAGCAGTATTAAATAAATGTAACTAATCTCCTAAAAAGTCAAATTCCATTATATGAAATGAATGCTAAAGATAATCAAAATTATGAGTCCCAACATTGGCACATGTGAAAGCAACAAACTTAGGAATAACTTTCAAGAAAATGAATAAGAATTAAATCACAGCATTATACACCACCTAGGAAGTACAGTACAGTATGCAGCACCAGTATGAAACACACACACACACACACACACACACACAAGGCTGTACAAGAATGTAACAACTCTTGTATATATCTCAAAAAAAAAAATGTACTGTGCCATTTTTGTAGATAAATAAAAACAGAAACCAATGACAAACCTCTTAAAAATGTTCATGAGCAGTATTAAATAAATGTAACTAATCTCCTAAAAAGTCAAATTCCATTATATGAAATGAATGCTAAAGATAATCAAAATTATGAGTCCCAACATTGGCACATGTGAAAGCAACAAACTTAGGAATAACTTTCAAGAAAATGAATAAGAATTAAATCACAGCATTATACACCACCTAGGAAGTACAGTACAGTATGCAGCACCAGTATGAAACACACACACACACACACACACACACACACACACACACACACACACACACACACACACACACACACACACACAGTCGTGCCAAAAAACTTAAACATTTCTAAATTTGCCCAGATATAGTACCATAACCAAGACAGCGCCTTTATATGCTTAACATTTATAAGGATAAACTGAAGGAATTCAATCTTACAACACTGAAAAGAGAAGAACTAGAAGAAGCTTGATCACAATATACAACACAGTAAATAAAAAAATTAAATAAAATGAAATGTTTTTTCAGGTAAAAGTACATACCTGTACATACAAAATGAGTTACAAACAAAATGTCCAACCCGTTCTCGCACTTTCATATAGTCAATATTGACTTATTAAATACGAGCCTATGTGACATACTAATTTATTGTGAATATTTTAGTTTACCTTGAAAAGGTTCATAGAAAACACCGACCTTACCTAACCTTCTTAGTATGTTAAGATAAGCATCTTATTGCTTCGTAATTACAATTATTACTTAACCTATTATAGGTATAGGTTAAGTAATAATTGTAATTACGAAGCAATAAGCACTTTCTTACAGTCAATATTGACTGTAAGAAAGTGCGAGAATGGGTTGAAATGTTGGATTTCTAGATAGAGCTAATACACACTATGCCTAAAGCCACTAATACGCACAGCATTTCGGGCAAATTATAATTATAAAACAATGTGCACAACACAGATACAGAATACTGTACAGAGAAGTAGAACGAGATGACAATTGGGAACTGAAAGCACAGACAAGTCAAAGGGACTCGGAAAAGTATTCCTTTAATGAACAAGTAGTGAACTACTGGAATGAACTACACGAGGGTGGGGAAGCACAAGAGGCGGGAGTTGTTGCACTAGACAAAATGGAGAGTTCAAAGCCAAAGTATTAGGAGCAGAAGCTTGGTCCAGAAAAAAAAAAAAAATACTTTAAAATTGTGTATGGTGAGGATGAATACATGTATATACCAAATTAAAATCAATTGAGATATTGAATAGAAAAAAAGTAAATAAAAAAAAATTCCCCTTAACCCTTGAAGTGTGGCTATGTGTTGACCTTCATGGTGGTGACAGCAATTGTTAATAATTTGCTTGTCTCGCTCTGAATACTGAGATGCAACTGTGTCAACGATCTGGCCCTGCAGTCACAGTAGGCAACCACTCAACCTCTTTAGTAACAGAATAGTAGATGGAAATATGCACATCCTGCTGCCTCTAGTCTCTCTATGATAAAGAGACATTGCCAGACACAAAATGCTCAATGTTGATCAATAACCACACAGCTCCAGCCCAGCATAAAGGTCACATAGTACATAATATGTGTTTACTTTCTTACTTGCATAGAGCTCCTAAATAATTTGGGGAAACATATTATTTTTGGAGCTGCAAACCAGCTCTGTGAAGACTGTGGCATGAAAACATACAATAAATATTTGCCAAACACACAAATCCTGTGAAACCTCTTGACACACAACTGTCAATCAAGGCCGACACTGTCACAGTCATCATACAAGAGACAAATCAAGAAATGAATGGGAATGACATTTTAACTATCTAATATTTCTTGTAGATTTTTTAACAAATTTTCTTTCCTTACCTGGTGGTGCAACGATTGCTCAGAGTTTTTAGACCGTGCTGACCCAACACTCGGATTGCTTTCAGAATCTGTGTCTTGTCTGGAATCATACATGGAGAATGGGGTGTCTCGTCCATTTGCCTGGAAATTTTTATATTTTTTTAAAATAAATCATAAGAAAATATAGAATGCAAGCTTGTGTTTCACATAAGTGAAGCAGAAGACAAGCAGAAGCTCCCACAAAATTATTTTATTTAACTTAACAATTTCTTTAGAATCAAGCACCATATCGCAAAACATAGTTCATACAAATTTAATTAATAAAGCTACTGTATATATATTTTACCTTTAAATAATGTTCCAAAAAGCATTCTTATCATGCTGAATGTTTTAAGACTACTGCATCAGAAAAGAGCACAAAATAGTGAGAACAATATTGTATAGAAAAATACCACTAGAGCAGAATTTATTGGCAATGCCATTTCATTGTAGAGATTTATCAAGTCTACAATGTTGTTGTTGATTTAGGGGCGACAACGATCGTGGGATCAGATGCGCCCCGGCATACCCGTTAGGGGTGAATCACGTAAAGGTGAAACGCCAAGCAAAAACGCAACACGAGTGACGCCATCACTAGAAACTAATATGCCATACGGCAAATAAACGCACAGTCAGGCAGATGATTAGGGAGCCCCAGGAGTCCCTCAGGGTGACAAGCAGCGGCCCCGCCCCACACAGAGAACACCAGGTAGCAAAACCAAAACTCGGCCCCCAACTAAAACACAAAAAGTCATCCAGTGTCCTCCGGCAGAGCAGAAGCCAGTCGCCCACCACAGCTGAGGGCACACCAGGAGCCCACCAAGACCCACCAACCTCCAGCACCTCTCGGCCAAGCCGCCCCCCGAACACTGTCACCCCGCCGGGAGAACCAGCCAGAACACGCAAAAAAAAAAAAAAAAAAAAAAAAATCTATCAACAATCACGTGACCCTAGGCGATATGTGCACCAGGTGTCGTACAATCTGATCGCTGAAGAGGGATGCCAAACGGCAGTATCAAAGCCAAAATGCAAAAACAGGACGTGATCCGGCGGCTCCCAGGCAGAGGAGGTATCCAGACGTACGCTCGGCGTCAAGGTTGAACAATTACACAGTGGACCCTTCATTTAATGAACCTTGTTTTGGTGAATCTCTCATTTGCAATGCATACTTTCCAGGTTGAATTTACTCATCTGATTCAACAAACAAGGGTTTGGTAAAGTGGTAGCTGTGCAGATTTACTTAGAATGTTGGGCCAGCACTCACAGACTGGTGGGAAAGCTGCCCCATCATATAATAGGTTTAAATAACAATTTTGCTCAGTGAAATTAGACCATTGTAAGTCATATTAGGGCATCAATGGTAACTTTCTTAGTATACCTCTAATAAGGATTTAAATTTTGTTCACAGAGATGAAATATTACAAGAAACAGCTGGAGCCTTGTGAAAACTCTTGAAGACACTGTACCACAACCAAATTCTATGGTTCATTTTCATTTCCAGCTGCAACGGTTTTCCTTTACTAAAAATGTGGGCTTTCTTCCTTTAAAAATGAGGTTTCAAGCCTATGCATGGGAGATATACTGGATGTGAGGATTTTTTTTTACAGTCTCTTTGTAGTTGTCCTTCATATGATTGGTTGACATTAAAATTTTACTCAGTGAAATCAGCCCATAGTGCATGGGAAATATCAGGGAATGAAATGGTAACACTCTTAATAAAGCTCCAACCACATTTTTAATGATTTTCGTAGATGGACAACATTACAAGAATGAGTTGGGGGGCTTTGAGAAAAAACAAATTCTATGGGGTTTTTTCCCCATTTTGAGATGCCCTGATATTCATTCACAAAAATAAGGGCCCCTTCCTTTGAAAATGAGGTTTCAAGCTTGACCCATTGGAAATGATGTTAGATGTGGTAAAATCTCTTTACATAAAGGTTCTCTTGGTATTTGTCCTTCATATGATTGGTTAAAATTAATTACTGTATTCTCATAAAGGAATAAGTGACCATTTTGTACTTTGTATGATGGCACATTATACCCAAAAGCAAAGGGAAACTATGGAAACTATAATTAAAGATGTAATACATATTTAGGGAAAATATTTTAAGAAATTTAATATACGAGATATCATGCATAGTGGTGGACTTGTTAGTATTCTTTTTCAAGAACTGGGTAAAGAAGAATAATGGCAATGTTCAGTTTCTGCTGTTTTGGGCACTAATAATAATTTATAATAGTGTCTTAGTTTGCATTTCCAATTTATTTTCATCTATATCATTATCAAAATTCTGAATGTAGTGTTTTAGCCAGTGACTGTAATCTGGTGGACACCAGGTTGTGAGAAACACGACTATGCATTTTCTTTCAATTACATGCCATCTCCTATACATTTATGTTCTCTCGTATATGTCCAAAGATTTCTTGGGGGGAAGGGGGAGGGGGGTAATGCACTGGAATACACACTACCATCTCTGTATACACAGAGGAAGGGAAATGCACTAGAATGCACACCATCTCTGTATACATATTTTTCAGATCCTGGTCTCCATCACGGTGTCATAATGACCCTTGACAGATAATGAGCAAATTCCTACACTTCACCAGAATAACAAAATCTACAATGTTGAGTTCAAATTATACGAGATTTTGCTTATTTATATAATGAGGACGTTCGCGTTCCAACGACGCTGAAATGCATCGTCCATACTCCGACAGTAAACGTTCTGATGACTCTAAAGCACATCATCCTATTGCTGACATAATTAGGTCCCGATATATTTCCTGGTATAATATTATTGTTTGCTATTCTCCATCTTAGTACTTGGCAAGTTGAAGTCATCTAGGAAGATAATATCAGGTATCGGGTTCTCCAAATTATCAAGGCTATCAATTCTCCAAATTATCTCTACTTTTGTTTATCTTTTCTATGAATTCCTCAGTCGTTGCATCTGGCGGTTTGTATATTAGAATAATAACTAAGTTTATTTTCTCTATTTTTACTCCCAGTACCTCTATCACCTCATTTGTCACGTTAAGGAGCTCCGAGCATACGAGGCCTTCCCTAATATACAGACTCACTCCTCCATGTGACCTAATTACCCTATCACACCTGTATAGGTTATACTCTGGAATCCAGATCTTGGTGTCCAAGAATTCCCCTGCATGGGTTTCTGTGAAAGCTCCAAATACTTTATTTGACTCCGTGAGGAGGCCATTTATGAATTGAACTTTGTTGTTTGTTTTCATTTTTAGTCCTTGTATATTGGCAAAGATGAATGAGGTTACTCTATTAGGGATAGTTCGACTGGGAGACTTTTCGTCAAACCCATTGAGCGTGGACATATTGAGCTTGTTCTGACCAGTACTGATTGTTCTAGGGCAGTTGCCTGTCATAGTTGTAGTTCCTCTTTGGTGTGTAATTGTATCTGTAATTCTGGTATGCAAGTGGGTCTGGCATCCAGTTCCATACATTCTCTATGCTCCTCCTTTTGAAATCTCTTTCGGTTTGGTATAAAAAATTTATCGAGTTTCCTCCAAATGCATTATCTTTCTCTAAATCCCTTTAGAGAATTCTATTGCGAACAATTTGATACCAAGATGAACAATGTATCATGAAAATTGACGTGAGAAAACTGAAAACGAGTATACACATTTTAGTGTGGATGTGCAAGCATGGGAAACGCCAGGCCCACCTACGGGTGGGCTGGGGCATGCAAGCCGAGGACACGAAAATGTTAAAATGTATTTGAACATTTTGTTTCTAAAACATTTGAGCAAAGTTTGATGTTGAGCTGGAGCAGGTAGTGTGTGTTAAATACAAGGAATTGAAAAGACAAAGTACAGTATAAATGATGGAATGCTAGATATACTACCCTATTAAAGTAACTAAAGCATTATGAAATTATTAAGAAAGGCAAAAATGTTTAAATACAATACACCTTATAATACTCTCCCAGCTCAGTTAAACATGCATTATAGTTTTAAAATTATTCCAATTTGTTGTTTGGATAATAATATGCTTTATAAAAATAAAACAAAAACCAAATTGTTATTCAAATACAAAATTATTAGATGTCATGGAATGGAAAATTTTGCATGGCCCTCACATTTTAAACACCCCTCCCCACCCCCACACACACACACACACAGCGGAGAGATGGGATCAAAGAGCCAAAGTTCAACCAGAAGAGTACACACACACCCATTAACCCTCCGCCCTCCCACACAGTACACGTAGAAACATACCCGAAGCATTCCAAGTTCCACAATATGTTTGGAAGATGAAAATGATGCCATCATTGGATCTAGGACACATCGCTTCTTGTTCTCTGGACTCAGCTGTCGTGAGTTTCCCTGAGCACTGGGACTCAAGTCTAGTGCACGTTTCTCCCCACCTCCACCTGTGGTGCCGTTACTGCTGCAGTTCTGACCCTCTTCCATGTAATCCCTATAAGAGAGTTGCAACATTATAGTACGTACATTCCATAATCAAAATTATCATTCAACAGGGATCAGGTTAATTTTACTGTCTACAATACCAAACTAAATTGACCAGACCACACACTAGAAGGTGAAGGGACGATGACGTTTCGGTCCGTCCTGGACCATTCTCAAGTCGATTCTCACAATCGACTTGAGAATGGTCCAGGACGGACCGAAAACATTAGTGTCCCTTCACCTTCTAGTGTGTGGTCTGGTCAACTTACTTTAGCCACGTTATTGTGACTCTTTGCCTGCATACCAAACTAAACATTATGTAAGACTATAACGGCAATTAACTTAACTTAAGGGGGCCTCAGGTTCCAATTTGCCCTAAAAATGCAACAAATGAAAACTCTTTCGATTTCAATCAAACTTTTTTGACAAGTTCTATATGAAAAGTGTTTCATCTGGTCCAAGTTTCAGCATCGTAGAATAAATAGGAAGGGAGAAAAAAAATATTGAAGTAGTTGTGAAAATTATGCCAAAATGGTCAAAATCGATTATCAATCAAAAGTGTCAACTGAAATCATAGCTATGACTCTTTGCTATCACAATGGCATATATTAAACAAATATTATAATTAGTTTAATTGAAAAAAAATTTAAGATTTTTTTTTTTTTTTTTCGGGCGATTTGCATCAAACTTACAGACCTGACTGTACGTAAGCCTATCTGTAAGGACGCCAATTTTGGAGAAAATTGGTTGATGTCAACCTCAGCCACAGATTTTAGAACCTTAGACTTTATTCATTTCTGGTTTTTTTTTTCAATTGACACAAATGTTTACAAAACTGATTCATTTTTTATTCAATTTACATGAAACTTACACAGTATATGTGGAGGGCATGTCTCTACATTGGAGAGCTTTCATTTTTCTCTAAGTTCATTTATTGATTTTATAATAGCAATAAACATACTATATTTGCAAAAAAAATTTTGGGAACTTTGAACATTTGTAATAGGAAAAATAAAGATGTTTTGGAAATTCTATATCTCAAGGTCCTTTATTATATGCTAATGTGTCAGAAAAGTGTCACAGAATAATTATATCTGAAACGTGTGTTCTGAAGTGTGAACTTGAAAATGTGTAAAAAACGTTGAAAAAAAAAAAATCTCCCTTTCTATTTATGCTGCAGTACTGAAACTTGGGACAATTTCAGCACTTTTCATATACAACTAGTAAAATAATATTGGTTGACATTGAACAACTTTGAAATGACCAAGGTGACGCCCCCTTAATGGAGCATGCAAACAACTCACCTTTGCAATGACAGGAATCATATACTGTAGAAAACAAAAACAAATCATTATTCTGATTATATATTGATATCTAATCAATCATATGAGACTACTTATGAAGATAATTGTTATTAGAGAAGGCTTCAGGAGAGTGATGAGGTTGAATGGGGTTGGACAAGCTCAGTTAAATAGTTAAATGCTGTCAAGAGCTTTAATGTTATTACCTACTTGTAGTTACAGGTAGAGCACAATATACTCACACCGTCCCAGTTACAGGTAGAGCACAATATACTCACACCGTCCCAGTTACAGGTAGAGCGCAATATACTCACACCGTCCCAGTTACAGGTAGAGCACAATATACTCACACCGTCCCAGTTACAGGTAGAGCACAATATACTCACACCGTCCCAGTTACAGGTAGAGCGCAATATACTCACACCGTCCCAGTTACAGGTAGAGCACAATATACTCACACCGTCCCAGTTACAGGTAGAGCACAATATACTCACACCGTCCCAGTTACAGGTAGAGCACAATATACTCACACCGTCCCAGTTACAGGTAGAGCACAATATACTCACACCGTCCCAGTTACAGGTAGAGCACAATATACTCACACCGTCCCAGTTACAGGTAGAGCACAATATACTCACACCATCCCAGTTACAGGTAGAGCACAATATACTCACACCGTCCCAGTTACAGGTAGAGCACAATATACTCACACCGTCCCAGTTACAGGTAGAGCACAATATACTCACACCGTCCCAGTTACAGGTAGAGCACAATATACTCACACCGTCCCAGTTACAGGTAGAGCGCAATATACTCACACCGTCCCAGTTACAGGTAGAGCACAATATACTCACACCGTCCCAGTTACAGGTAGAGCACAATATACTCACACCGTCCCAGTTACAGGTAGAGCACAATATACTCACACCGTCCCAGTTACAGGTAGAGCACAATATACTCACACCGTCCCAGTTACAGGTAGAGCACAATATACTCACACCGTCCCAGTTACAGGTAGAGCACAATATACTCACACCGTCCCAGTTACAGGTAGAGCACAATATACTCACACCGTCCCAGTTACAGGTAGAGCACAATATACTCACACCGTCCCAGTTACAGGTAGAGCACAATATACTCACACTGTCCCAGTTACAGGTAGAGCACAATATACTCACACCGTCCCAGTTACAGGTAGAGCACAATATACTCACACCGTCCCAGTTACAGGTAGAGCACAATATACTCACACCGTCCCAGTTACAGGTAGAGCACAATATACTCACACTGTCCCAGTTACAGGTAGAGCACAATATACTCACACCGTCCCAGTTACAGGTAGAGCACAATATACTCACACCGTCCCAGTTACAGGTAGAGCACAATATACTCACACTGTCCCAGTTACAGGTAGAGCACAATATACTCACACCGTCCCAACTTTCTGGAGTTCATTCTACTTCCATTACGATGCTTGCCTTTGTAACTGTTTTATTATATTTCCTTGTGGGCACTCACCTAATAGTTTTATCCCCACTTGATTAAGGGGCTGGGAGACCCCAAAAAAATTGAATTTAATGAAAATTACTTAAAAATTTTATACAAATCTCCAATTATTTGGCAACAGTGTTGTGAAAATTTCATCCCAATATGTTAAGAAATGGATTTTAAATGATTAAAAAAAAAATATGATTATAAGGAGAACACCTATTATTAACTGGAACTGAAGGATAATGCAGTGATAAAGAGATGCAAGCACCTGTCCGACGCACAAAAGCAAAAGAAGAAGAATACAGTAGCCCCTTCGTTACGAATTTAATTTGTTCCCATCAATGGTTCGTAACCCAAAAATTTGTAAACCAAAACGAATTTTCCCATAAGAAATAATGTAAATTGAATTAATCCGTTTCACTCTCCCAAAAATAATAACTTCGAGGTAAATTTTATACCTAATTCACCCAAATCTTTAGTTAAAGTGTGTACAAGTTATTGCGTACCTTTATTGGCGACTCTTGTTGGCGTATGGAAGATGGTGAGGAGGTGGGGGGGGGAGAGGTGTTAGTGTTTGGAAGGGGAGTCCCCTTCCATTATAACATCAGGCAGTGATGAATTCTCTGGGTCACTTACTCTCCTACATTTTGTCTGCATACCACTAGGACCTGCTTTTGGCTCACTGTTTGTTTTTCTTACTAAAAACCTTTCCATGGAGACTTATTTTTCCCTATGTTGTAACACTTGTCTGTAGCGAGGCATCACAGTGTCATTAAAAAGGTTAAGGCAACGGCCTACTACAGCTTGCTCTGGGCGAGTCGTTTCAATAAAAGTTTGCATTTCTTCTCATAGTCTACACCACTTCTTAATTGTTGAGGAAGGGACATTCTGTACTGCCTCCCCTGAAGAAATTTCCTCAGCTGCCTCTTGTTGCTGCTCCTTGTGAAAGGCTAGGAGTTCTTCGGTGGTCAGTTCTTCGCTGTGTTCCTCTACCAACTTAACACACAACGCTCAAAACTCTCACTCAAACGCTATTTTCGGTCTCTTTAGGTTGTATTGAAGAATAGGGACCAAATGAGGGCATTATCACTTATTTAAAAATATACTCATTATCCTTATTAACCCATTATCCTTATCCCTATATTTTTTTTTAGGGGTATATTTTTTCTTGAATTTATTTCAATACATATTGATCTATAACTTTCACATATTCGAGTATGAATTCTAAGCAACATTGATTAAAACTTACAAGATATGACATAAATTCGAACTACTATATTTATTATTGAGAAGTTTGCCTTCATTTTTCTCCATGAACAAGATTTTCAACTTTGAGACAAGCCGTTAAATTCAGTTTGAGCGATTCTCACCATTTTTATGTATGTGCAATCTTCTTAGTTCTAAGGTTTCTTCAATTGTGTTTATTCATAAACCTATAACTTTGGGACTTATAAATTTTTGCATCTAAATTTTGCGCATATTTTGAAGGCCAAAGTTACTTTTTTTTTTTTTTACAGTAACTATACTCTCAAACTCAATTTTTAATTGAGGAAAATGAACGTTATATGCCATTCTGAGCCCATAATGAATAAAATAAAAATGGGTGAAATATTTAATTCATCAGCATAACTTGAAATTGTGACTTTTCAATTTTTTTAAATATATATTTTTTCCCCATGTTCATGTTATGATATTGAACCATTATTAAAAGTTGAAGCACTTACCACACAGATTATGCAAAAAAAAAGTTTCAGAGTTTGTTCAGTGTTTCATAATAAAGTGTTTGAGGAAGGTTGAGAAATCGGTCTCCTGGGCCCCTTAAGGTTTCAAAAGAGAGACAGCTTACCTAGAATAGTTGATAGGCATGGAGGATGAAACAACCGTGCCTGTAGTGCTGCACTTCTGCCTCTTGCTCAAGTCCTCGGGCTCCTGTAAACACATTCAAATTAATATTACATTTTTTACACTTTATGCCACTCATGACAACTTATGCCATGTCTAGCCAGCTAATAAACAATCAAGTGTGTGTGTGTGTGTGTGTGTGTGTGTGTGTGTGTGTGTGTGTGTGTGTGTGTGTGTGTGTGTGTGTGTGTGTGTGTGTCAGTCATCAGCCCGTCCTCCTGAAATGATAATACTTATAGTAACTATTTGATTGAAAGTAACAACCACCAAAAAAGTTCACCTTTTGTACTTATAATTTTATAGTCTGGAAAAAATAAGATAAAGGCCAAAGTTAAACATTCCTAGGCAATATCTGTACAATATACTGTTCATCCTAAATGTGAATTAGGCCTTGGATGGCTAGGAGAGGTTAAGGTAAATTCTATATTTATGCATGTTAAAAGGTTTTCCCATTTTGCCAAATTCAACAATACCAAACATGAATTTTTGGGCTGCCCACCACTAGCATTGTAACTGTGTGGCCACGTCTGTGGTAGAAAATAAATAATAATAATAATAATAATAATAATAATAATAATAATAATAATAATAATAATAATAATAATAAATTACTTACTGATACTGTACTTTCAACAAAACTGTTACTGAAAATACTATTGTTTCAGGAAGATGGGCTACCATTTATAATCACTGTACTAAATTTGGATAAAATTACAATTCTCACTACCTGTATTTATATAGTAAGCCATATTTATACTTATTGAGGTGGTAATATTATTGTATAATATTTACATTGTAATTATAACATTACAGTATGTACATAATTACATTATATTCTGTACATGTATTTAGATAACCTAAGTTACATACATGCACATTAATTTCTTTTACCTGATTTTCTGTCTCATGACATAAGGCTGTATCAGCTCAATAAAGAGAAGAGAAACAAAAGAATTAAAATCAAGCCCTCAATGTAATGAAATGCCCTTTCGTGTGTGATTTCAAACTTTCTGGCACATTGGCTCTGGTATCAAATATCCACAAAACTGCCCCGAAATCATCTCAAGATAACCAGGGCCCACCAAACACCAGGACCAGAATCTAATGTACTCAAACTGAGTAAAACCACCCAGCAGATATAAGCAAAGCAAAACCAACAAAGTACAGTGGTACCTCGCATAACGAATTTAATCCGTTCCATATTCGTCATGCGAAACGGACGTCATACAAAACGAGTGTCCTCCATGTAACCAGTGTGATGCACTGTGTTTATTGTGAAATTCCCCCAGTGTGCATGACATCAAATGTTCCCCAAAATATAATTTTTCTTTGTAAAATGATAAATTACCGTCCCTGAACATGTCTATGTAAAGATAATTACCAAATTCCACTTACTTTGGCTGTGAGGGCGTGGACAAGGTGCGCTGTGACGTCATCAGGGGCTGGTCGCCCGTGTGTGAAGCTCCCAGACACGGTCGCGCAGGCCATTCAAGCACTGCGAGTTGCCACAAATATATTTTCAAATATTTTTCCTATGCATTTCCAATGCGGTTTTATTTGTTTCTTTTATCGTATATGATGCATATTTGTGTCCTTTACAATATGTATACAGTAGAATGTTCATAATTTTCCATGAAACTGTGATACATGTGTCAGTAATGTGTCCACAATAAATGTTTATTGTCACAATATTACGTGGTAAAAATTCACTAATATTACAATATGTACAGTTTCACATACTATTTACACAGTAACACACTGTATTACACACTCAGTACTTTGGAGGTGCATAATAGTCAACGAAGTAGTCCATGGTACACAGCGCGACTTTGCTCTCCTTGCACCAGCTACAGATAGATTTTTGTTTCCTGTTTCATCGTTCTGTGTGCTTGCAAATAACGCACTCGTGTGCACCCTTGGCTTTAGTACTTGTAGGTGGTATGTAGCCAAGCTTGTAAAGCATAAAGTAGTATTGAAACGATTATAGGAAAAGCTCAATTTGTAAGGTAGTCTTGAAAAGATCGCTTTGTAAGGTCCCACACAGGAAGAGATTCAGCTAGCCTCAAAGAGTGTCCATCAGTCAGGAAGAGATTCAGCTAGCCTCAAAGAGTGTCCATCAGTCAGGAAAAGATTCAGGTATTCTTAAAAATATCAATGAACACCACCACCATGGAAGCCGCTAACACTGTTCATCTATGCTACTTGTATCAGATGCATCATCACTGAACGCAGAAAACGATTCATCTATGTATCATCTATATACATTAGAGATGGCAAGGGTGGGGCTCAGAGCTATACCTGGATACGCTCGCTGTATCATCCTCATAGGTGCTGTATCACTGGCATCCGACCGTTGTGTTAAGCCCTTATTGCGCCTAGCTTCACCAATGTTATGACCCTTATGTTCTTCAAACAATAGGGTCTGAATTGCACTGACTGAGTACAGTCTTTCAACACCGTGTGGGACAGGTGTTTGAGAGCCAGAGGCACGTGTGCTACAAATGGTTGCTCACGCACTACTAACCCAGCCAGCAGCCCTTGTCTTTCATATTCGTTATAGCAAAAGGTTCGTTCAGTGTTTGTTGGGTAGGCTGCTCCATTATGACAATCTTTCTTTGTTTCAAATGTGTTCCATTTGTTTTGTATTTATCACTTACGTCTCAATAATGGAGCAGCCTACCCGACAAACACTGAACGAACCTTTATGACATTTGTCCATTTTCCAAATTGTTTCAACAGTTCTTTTATTTTTCGTTTTTTTTTTTTTTTTTAAGAAACATGGAGCAGTCGACCTGTAGACCACCAAACGAACCTTTTTGACATTTGTACTGGTTTTCAAAATTCTTCATTTTTTTTATTATTTACGTTTTTTTGTATGTAAGAAACATGGAGCAGCCTACCTGCCGACCACCGAACGAACCTTTTGCTATAAGACAAATGAAAAATAAATATTGAACACATTTGAAGAAAGGAAAATGTCATAATGGTTTATTCAGTGTATGTAAGGTAGGCTTCTCCATTATTGAGACGTAAATGACAAATAAAAAACAAATGGAACACATTTGAAACAAAGAAAGATTGTTATAATGGAGCAGCCTACCTGCCGAACACCGAACGAACTTTTTTGACATTTGTTGTATATCAGATATTTCAATTCTTTTTTCCTACAAAAACGTCAATGCTTTGCAACATCTCAGCAGTCACCCTTTTATATCCCAGCATCATTAGCATCTTTAAACAAGAACAACATAATTTATGTGCATCGTCGGAGGCGTCTAAGAATGTGCAAGCAGCAGCGGGACCCCACCATGTGGTGTTGACGTTACTCAAACCAGCGTTCGTCATACGGGACGATTTGACGCCGATCGGGCCGTTCGTTACCCAAAATATTCGTCTTTTGGGGCAATCGTTATGCGAGGTACCACTGTATCTTGATTAAGTAGAGAAAAGGAGGAAACAAGGGAAGCTGTAATTTCCCTAATGTCTACTATAAACTTGTATCCAACCACATCACCAAATGGCACCTCAGGTCATTTAGGGGTTCAGTACACTGTCGTACTACGATACCCTGAGCCGAAATATTTAACATGGTACATTAGCAAAGAAAGCAGTAATAACAGCATACTTGCGCACATCATGTGTATACGGATACACGAGACTGGCCAAATCAAACCACCTGACAGATAACCTGGTCCTGGGACAAGGAACCAAGAAAATTGGAATAACAAAGAGAGCAGCAGCAGCAGCATAGAGAGCGAGTTACACTAAAATAATGCTGGACAAAAGTGACAGTGGGAACAATGCACAACCAGCTGGTCAAACTGAACATCTCCCTTCAGAGGATCCCTATCAAGTCCTAAGGAATGCTAATCCCAATTAGCTTAAAAACCAGAGGTGGCCCTCACAGAGGCAGCTCGTCCTCACATATAAAGATCAAGCTTGTTAATCCAGCTGCCAAACCCCCTGTTTACAAATGAAAAGCGGTTTAATTAAGCACGACTCGCAACTGATGATGTCTGAACACTTCCAGAACAAGTGTTTCGCTTACGTCCTCTGTTCGAACCACAATTCTATAAAATGCTTCACCCACGTACTTCAAATACAAATACTTGCCAACAGAACCCAAACACCTAACCTAACCTATACCTAACTATAAACAAAATTTTTTGGTATAATAATATTAATTTATATATGAGAACAACTCAATATTTAACACTTTCGTCCGGCGGCGATGCAGTCTGTGTCAATAAATAAATTGACCGATGTCCATTGGTGATGCATGTTGCCTCAAAATTTAAAATATGTCAAAATTATATTTTTATTCTATCATTGTGTGACTAATCTTAAAATGTGGGCCTTTAGATTGGGAACAATTTAATACCATAATGAACGACGTAGCACGACAGTAGAAGTCAGAACACTGGAAAGATTATAAATAATCGTGGTGATGCACATCCCAAATTAAAATATTTGTTAAAATTCCATTTAATTATGGAATTATTTAATTGATTATTATGGTACTAGTTTTAAAATATGTGCCCTTAGATTTCAAACAATTTGATACCAAAATAAACGACGTAGCTCAAAAATTGAGATCAGAACACTGGAAAGAGTACTTGTTAGTGTGGGTGCACGTGCCCAGGAAACGCCAGGCCTACCTTGGGGTGGGTTGAGGCGCACGTGCACCAGGTGTGCAAAGTGTTAATACACAGCATGTTAAAATTGATGAATGCATCTGTGGAGGACGGTCGCTACTTTCAACAGCCTAGTGTGAGGACAGGTTGACAGAGGAGTAGAGGAGTGGTTGGTATCAGGGATGTGTGAGACAAGGAGGTAGGTTGAACCCTTGGGTGACCCGAGCTGCTGTCTGGTGGCATGCCTAAATACTAGTAGAGGGTTTATTGACATTAGGCAAGTTACCACTTCCACTACTTCCAGCTTCTCTCTCTCTCTGATCAAAGATACATAATTTGTTTTGCTTCGCCTGTCCTGTCAGAGTGGTTTTACTTGGTTCTGAGGTACAAAGGTACTGTATATCTCATATCCCTATCCTCCCCCCCCTCCCTCCCTCTCTCCATTGCCTCATTTGAGCACACAGGAATCTGGTCCTGGTGTTGGGTAAAGCTTGCACAAGTCCAAAGGCCTGGAAGTTTTGTGGATGTGTCTATGGTACCAGAACCAACACACACTGCGAAGCTACCGAGAGACGGTCAGGAAAAGATGTCGGTTTCACTCTTAACTTTCTACTGTATGTACCCTTTTTCTCTACTCCTTGTAAACTCATCAGACTAACTGCATTCTTAATCAGAAATGCATCTATCAATGTACTTGGCTTTCCTCTATGCTTATCTTTAAATTTACTTCATTATACTGTACTCTATTATCTATTTGTTCAATAAGACCGTCTCGATTAAACCCTTCTCAATCTTAGGATATACTGAATTTTAAACTCCACATCTTTCATGATTTCTTATTCTATTACAGACAAAGTGAAGAGTAGAGTGGCTATAAGCAGAATCAAAGACCATTATGAATTTCAGAGGCCCATGGCTTTTCAACTTTCTTCCACTAAATGTAAGAAATACTTCTGAAACAAAGGTTGAAGTTTTAGAAGGTAACTAGACAGGTTCCTGTAGATGCCATACCAATCAAGTTGTGATGGTTAGGTCATCAAATTGTGTTGGTTTTGCTTCAGGGAACTGCCTTAATGATGAAATCATCACCAGAAAAGCCTGACTCCAGGCCAGGCTAAAAAAAGGTATGAATGACTAATGGTATGACAATGGCTACAAGTTCACTACAGATATCCTCCTAACACCACAATCATTGCTCAATTTAATGTCAATTAAATTAAATTCTTCAAATTTAATTTTTCACATAGGCAGAAATAACCATTTTTCTACAGCTGCTGTCCAAGGGTTAATTGCTCGATAAATTCATTCCAAAAAGACATTCATCTAAATCACTACACTCCTGAATTTACTACAAGGTTTCTCAAACTCATATAGTCATACAAGCTGTCTATTCACACAAATTTTTCACCAATGGCATTGTAACGGGGGGTGGGGGGAAATAGCTCTATCTTGTCCATTATTCCACCCCCCAGTTAACTAACGAGGCCGGGGGAAACAGCTCTCTCTAGTCCGTTATCCCGTCCTCAGTTAGCTAACTATTCTAGAGCACCTCCAGAGTTCCTAAGGCAGCCTCTCTCGTTCAACACCTTGTAAACCTAGGTATTTGACTACCTAGGTGCTAAGACTACAAGACGTCGTAACTGGATCAGTTACCCGAAACTCTAGAGAGAACTCTAGAATACAGAATCATTGCCACAAACGTATAAGAGAAAACGAAAGGAAAGAAATGAATAGTGAAGTAATTAGTGAGGGCTTGGGGGTGAGAGGGAGAGAGGTGGGAGGAGCGAGGAGGGTCATTAGTTGAAAGTGAGAG
This sequence comes from Procambarus clarkii, assembly GCF_040958095.1. NCBI lineage: Eukaryota > Metazoa > Arthropoda > Malacostraca > Decapoda > Cambaridae > Procambarus > Procambarus clarkii. The sequence continues at coordinate 18,491,520 of NC_091162.1, forward strand.
TTTAGAGAGGGGGTAGAGAGAGAGGTGTAGATAGGTAGAAGTAGAAGAGTAGATAGTAGAAGTAGAAGAGTAGATAGTAGAAGACGAAATGCTGCCACCATCCATTCATGATCATTACATACAAGACAAGGAATGGAACTTGCCTGTATCAAAATATTCTCAAAAGATGTTATTACCATGTATCAACTCCAAACATGTACTCATTAAATCATGAAACCAGTAATCACAGAGGCTTTCTCACCTCAACTCAAAACTCTAAGGAACACAGTGAAAGACCATTTAAATAATAAATTCAACAATTATATTTTTCATGATAAGTATCATAACTTAAGCAATCCAATTAAAATGTTAACGATTAATATTCAAAGTGAGTCATCCTCCAAGAATTCGAGAACCCTACAACTTGACTGCCCCTGATCATCACACAACATATGTAAACACGACCAAGTCACCTTAATGTTCACTCACCGAGGACTGAGTCTAAGTTGAATAGAGAGGGGGGGGGGTCTGTAGTTGACAGAGACTCCCGCCCTGCCGGCCGACAGCCTCCCTGCTCTGCTCGTCTGCTGTTCTCTTGATTAATGCTCCTTTCTGGATAGCTCTCCGAGTTTATATTGGGGAACCTAGTAGCTAACTCCGCCCACAAATAGATAGCCTCCGGCACTACCAAGCCACTCCTTAAACGTCGGCTTGTTTGAAGGCTACCAGACTACAATTAAGAGCTTAGCGGAAGCAAGGTGAAATTCTCATGATCTGACCTCAGGTCACTTGAGGTCATTAACGCTTTGAGGTGTGAGATCTCAGGCAGACAACTGGCGCCTCTCAGATCCTTGTCTGTGACTCATGTACTCTATATATATTTTAAATAAACTAACTCAAACACTTTTACAGTGTTACATCTCCCCTTCTCCCCGAAATAAAGTTTTTGCAACACTGCTAAAGCAAGCTAGCTGTGTGCAACAACTTTATTAACGAAAAAAAAAAAAATACATCCTAGCTAAACAAATATACATCATCCTACTCTAAAAAATGAAATATATAGACAGACGTCCATTGTCTCTGGCTGGGCGACGTCACTGCTTGGTCTTGTAGATAATCCTGTACCACATTTCTTCAACACAACTGCCTCCGTCGCTTCTCCGTCATTAACGCACAACAACACTTGGTCAACCCGAAAGCCGTTACTACTTGAACTGCGCACAGGACCGTGGAATTCGGTTGTCCCAGCTGATCTGTAATTGGCCCTACGTCAGTCACCATGAGAGACGTATATTGGGGTTCTTCACAGCTATAGGGACTACAAGTTTCGAGACCTTCATATAGTTGCCAACAGTAGAAATCCCATCCTACTCTTCTTCCTCCCTGTTGCTCCAGCACGCCTCCTTCAGAGAGCTACTTCTGACAGCCACATCAAGTCCGCACGACACAGGATGAATCACTCAACAGAGCAACATGCTTGTAGGAGGGGCGGCCAGTTAAGGCAAACGATCCTGTCTTGCAATTACGCTCCATGCAATGATGCTGATACCAGCAAGGGACACGAGGCATCGTGTCTCACTCAGCTTGTCTTATCTTCTTTCTTCTCTCTTCTTTCTTCTCTCTTCCTTCTTCTCTCTTCTTTCTTCTCTCTTCTTTCTTCTCTCTTCCTCCTCCCATGGGTCTTAGACAAGCGACCTGGGGTCCATTGGGGGTCTGTCCGTCCTGGGGTCCATCCTGGGTAGACCGATGTTGGTGGGACAGACTGGAGTCGTTGTTGTTCCTCTTCCATCTTTACTGGGTCGTCTGGGGTCGTCTGCAGAACGACCTGGGGTCCACTGGGGTCCGTCCGTCTTGGGGTCCACTGGGGTCCGTCCGTCTTGGGGTCCCCTGGGGTCCGTCCGTCTTGGGGTCCACTGGGTAGACCAATGTTGACCGACCGAGAGGGCTGTATCTCGGGGGTCCCCTGGGGTGATGGTGGTGGTGGTGATAAACGCCCCTGAGTGTGGTACACAGCAGCCGTCTCCCTCTTCTGTATGTGCGTCTCTCCTCTCTTCTGGCTCCCACCTGTGAAATGAACAGAAAGGCGACAATACGTGTTCCCAAGATGTTTGTGTGACCCTGTAGTTTGTATAGGGTTACACAGTCCTATCATACCGCTCTCCTCCTGGCAACAACTACACTTCAATTTTTAATAATCCAATTAACTCTGAATGATATTGACTTGGTGGAACATAAAACAGTAACAGAGTAAAGTTAGAGAAGAGAGAATAAGGTCATCACTACTTTTAACTTGTCACAAAAAAAAAATCAAAACTAATAGACAAAACACTAGCCTAAACTTAACTGTACCGTTCCTAATCTTAAGTACATAATTAACCATTACTCCCACCCTTAACCTACAGCCACCTACGTGACCCAGAGTGTCTCCCTAGCTTCTCCGCCGGTCAACAACCCCAAACTGTTGCCACCCCTGTGACCAGACTATCTAACGTCGAGCGTCCCCAACGTGAAGTCTACTGACATACTAAGGCTCCCCCTAGCATGCTGTACAAGACCAGTACACCTCGGGTTATTGCGTTCAAATGGAGTAAAACAGTCGATCGCAATAATCTGAGCAGAACCACTAAAAACTACTTAAAATCTATTTAAGAACTACACCTGCCACTCCCCACTGACCTGGAGACCAGCGGTGGCTGGGTGTCCCCCTGGGACATGCGAGGTCACCTGTCACACTCAGCTGACCTGCACTACCAACACCGCTAAGTTCCCAAATCGCCAAATCTTATTACTAACATTAATCACTACACACGCAAGTTCTGGTGAACATTCCCTGAACTTCACAAAACTCACAAAATCACTAAACACAACACCAGAGAATCACAATCTCCTAACCTGAAAAAGAAACTCGCTAAATCGCGAATAATAAACACCTGTCAAGATCTCCCTGATAGCGCCTGAGCGGCAAAAAGACACGTGGGACTGAACAATGTTCAAAAGAACACCAACATAAACATTGTTCAACACCGCTGCCACCATTGTAAACGGGGGGTGGGGGGAAATAGCTCTATCTTGTCCATTATTCCACCCCCCAGTTAACTAACGAGGCCGGGGGAAACAGCTCTCTCTAGTCCGTTATCCCGTCCTCAGTTAGCTAACTATTCTAGAGCACCTCCAGAGTTCCTAAGGCAGCCTCTCTCGTTCAACACCTTGTAAACCTAGGTATTTGACTACCTAGGTGCTAAGACTACAAGACGTCGTAACTGGATCAGTTACCCGAAACTCTAGAGAGAACTCTAGAATACAGAATCATTGCCACAAACGTATAAGAGAAAACGAAAGGAAAGAAATGAATAGTGAAGTAATTAGTGAGGGCTTGGGGGTGAGAGGGAGAGAGGTGGGAGGAGCGAGGAGGGTCATTAGTTGAAAGTGAGAGTTTAGAGAGGGGGTAGAGAGAGAGGTGTAGATAGGTAGAAGTAGAAGAGTAGATAGTAGAAGTAGAAGAGTAGATAGTAGAAGACGAAATGCTGCCACCATCCATTCATGATCATTACATACAAGACAAGGAATGGAACTTGCCTGTATCAAAATATTCTCAAAAGATGTTATTACCATGTATCAACTCCAAACATGTACTCATTAAATCATGAAACCAGTAATCACAGAGGCTTTCTCACCTCAACTCAAAACTCTAAGGAACACAGTGAAAGACCATTTAAATAATAAATTCAACAATTATATTTTTCATGATAAGTATCATAACTTAAGCAATCCAATTAAAATGTTAACGATTAATATTCAAAGTGAGTCATCCTCCAAGAATTCGAGAACCCTACAACTTGACTGCCCCTGATCATCACACAACATATGTAAACACGACCAAGTCACCTTAATGTTCACTCACCGAGGACTGAGTCTAAGTTGAATAGAGAGGGGGGGGGGTCTGTAGTTGACAGAGACTCCCGCCCTGCCGGCCGACAGCCTCCCTGCTCTGCTCGTCTGCTGTTCTCTTGATTAATGCTCCTTTCTGGATAGCTCTCCGAGTTTATATTGGGGAACCTAGTAGCTAACTCCGCCCACAAATAGATAGCCTCCGGCACTACCAAGCCACTCCTTAAACGTCGGCTTGTTTGAAGGCTACCAGACTACAATTAAGAGCTTAGCGGAAGCAAGGTGAAATTCTCATGATCTGACCTCAGGTCACTTGAGGTCATTAACGCTTTGAGGTGTGAGATCTCAGGCAGACAACTGGCGCCTCTCAGATCCTTGTCTGTGACTCATGTACTCTATATATATTTTAAATAAACTAACTCAAACACTTTTACAGTGTTACAGCATTCCATCACAATTTTGTGAAAAACATTAAGTCAATCACTTTCATTAATGATCAAGTTTTCACAACCCATCCAGCATTACAAAGCTGCAGCCATTATAAAGGCTGATGTAAACACAATGTATTAGTATGAAGCTCACCACATATAAGAAGCAAGCCTGAGAGGCTGATGGTCTTAAGCAGCAACAGCGACTAACCATGTCTGCCCCATGGACCTAACCATTTCAAGTTACAAACGAAAAATGCTCCACCCTACAAGGATATCACTTACAGTTTGCTTGTGCTCCACCAATGTATCAAGAGGGGGGGAGGGGGTAAAAGTTGGCAAGCCGGTCTTTTTTATTTATTTTTTTATTTATTTGAGTTCTAATACAGAGGTTCCATTATTCACGTATTTTTAAGAGGAACACTGCCATGAAATAAATATATGCTCATCTTTAAATATACCTTATAAACAATGGCCAAGAAAGACATTCTACCTTTATTTTTTAACATAATAAAGTATAAAATTCATCTGCTAGTGTCATTTAGAAGTAATGTACTGTACATACAGTAAATTTAGAGATCAGATCAATATACTATACACACACAAGTTAACTGTACAATCCTTGGATCATAATTCATACAGTACTGGCAAAAACTACTTACTGCATAACAAGATCCTCTCTTGATCCCCTTGCCAACCTGAGCCTGCTGAAGTGCAGCAACAACTGCCTGAACACTGGTCGGGTCACGTACACATTCACTAGACGTACTTGTTGGTTCCAGTACTGATGCTACCGACCGAATATCTGGCATCCTTTCAAAGAAAATACAACATTACAGTACAAGTAAATATTCTGCAACAGTACAGAAAATATCACACAATACTAGAGCGTTTGAACAAAAATAGTTGGAAATTTATTTTAACCGAAGAAAGATTTTCCAAATGCTAATTAAATTTTTTGCCTTTGGAGAAGCAATTCTAATCCTGTACTAAAACATTGCCAATTTACCAATAAAAACACACAACCATTTGCTACATAATTTTGTTCTTTATAGAAAGGCAGCAAATAAAACCATCTTTGTTGCGGTGAAATCTGCCTAATTTATCATTATGTAGGTACAGGCAGTCTTTAACTTATGAATGGGATGCATTTCAAAGACTCTCAAGTTGGTCATTTGTAACTCGAACCAGACTTCCCATAGACATAATGCTATGAGGGGAAAGTTCCTGGACCACCAAAAAAATCAACATACAGAAGATATTTTTTTTTTTTTTCAAATAATATAAGTAACAATGCTGTAGGAACACCTTCGTTTACACCTGACCCCATTGTTCGATCTATTTGTATTCACCTGGCCCGCTATTAGTATAAAATATAATGTTCTGGACTGTAACATCACTTGAGAATGAACCATGTAGGTTCAAAACGTCGTGCGAATTTATAATAAGTGTAATATATTCTTCAGTTATTCAATTCTTTTCTTCACCTTGAAAAACAACATGACTTTTGGTGAACTTCTCTTCCAGCTGAACCCTGATGCAAGAGCATTAGTAAGAGGGATAGAAGCCCTAAATCAGAAAATAGTAAATACAGATTATGCTGTCATATTCAATGAGACATGCATAAAAGAAAACCTGCTGCCAGTATACATCAAATAAATGTATGCACATTTCATTCGCCTGGGCACTAGGATTCTCAAACACCTAACCACCAGTACGGGACACAGTCGCTCCATCAAATGCTACAAGGCTAGCCAAAAAAGGGAAGGCATCCAAGGCAACTAACTGCTACCCAATGGAACTTGCCTTTCCTGGGCTGCCACTTGAGCACAGGAGAGTTAGGGGATCCATGCCCTGAGTCATATAAACTTTCACACAAAACCATTTACAGGTATGACTCGGGCATGAATCACCTAATTCTCCTGTACTCGAGTTGCAGCCAGGAGAAGGCAAGTTCCACTGGGTAGCAGTTAGTTGCCTTGGAATCCTTCCCTTTTGAGACTAGCTCAACAGAGCAGTTAATAGAGCAACTGTCTCCCGTGCAGGAGGTCAAGTGGTCGAGGCTCCTAGTACCCAGGAGAATGACTCTTTACATCCACGGCAGTGTGGTAAACAGTTTATATCCACATTTGTTGGAGTGACTCCATGTGGGGATCTACAGTGCTATGGGTAATTCAAGTCCCTTGATCTGTTAAAAGACTTCAAGGTTTAGCTTTAATGAAGTGTCTATTCTGTTGTGTGTGTGTCATGTACAGTATAGAATAACTGATTAAATTTGGTTTATATGATGTATAATAAAAGATGCTGCTCTACACTTACCTTGGAGTTGTAGAAGTGAGAAAATCTGAAGAAAGGGACGAGGAGAATGTTGATGATGAGGAACGGCCTAATGGAAGAAGTGGTGCAGTGGGAGTTCTTCGAGGTGTTAAAACTGCTTTTGTACGGCCATTTAAGCAGACATTTGGAAGGACCCCAGCTCTAACAAATCTCTCTTGTGCTGCATAAAAAAAAAAAAAGTAATTATTGTATATTCCATAGCATATGTAAATTCTACAGGAGAACAATAACTCGAACATTACAGATACAGTGGAACCTTAGTTGATGCCTGCCCCTAGAAGACGATTGTTTGGAAAACGATGTCAAATTCGTCATAAAATTATGAATTGGTACACGACGGTTTACTTGGGAGATGACGTCTGTTCGCACGCGTATGGGTCGAACGAGCGCGTGGTGCTGGAGGTGCGCCAAGGCACTGTTTGGTGCGCCAGTGTGCATCCCGTGTAGTGGCGACTGCGGCTGCGCGTGAATTCTTTGTGAAGAATAGTGTTTGCCTGCTTCTTTGCTTTTAATTTAACATAAAGTTCTTATTATATATCATGCCATGGAAAAAGAATGTCAGTGGTAAAATTCAAGTTAAGAAAACAATTGTGAGGATGACCATAGAGGAAAAACAAGAAATCATTCATAAACATGAAAATGGTATGAGGGTGGTTGAACTAGCTAGGCAGTACAAGAAATCCATGTCAACGATATCCACCGTAATTGCTAAGACAAAGAACATTATGAGTGCTAAGTGGCAAAAGGCGTAACAACAATCCCGAAACAAAGGACACAAACACTTGAAGATGTAGAAAAGTGGCTATCAATTTGGATAAACAACAAGCAGTTAGCAGGTGATAGTGTTTCAGAGGCTATCATTTGTGAAAAAGCAAGGATGGTGCATGAAGATCTGATAAGAAAAAAAACCCTGGAACATGTGATGCAAATGCGAAAGAGTTTAAGGCAAACAGGGGATGGTTAGAGAACTTTAAAAAAATAAGTGGCATTCATAGTGTTGTGAGGCATGAGGAGGGTGCCAGCTCAGACAATCCAGCGACTGAAAGATTTTGTAGCGGGATATCTACCACAACAAGTGGTTAATTGTGACAAAACAGGGCTATTCTGGAAAAAAGGAGAAGTCATTGCCTGGACACAAGCCTATAAAAGGTAGGCTAACTCTTGTACTGTGTGGTAATGTGAGTGGCAATTTGAAAATTAAACTCTTGCTTGTGTATCATTCTGAAAATCCAAGAGTTTTCAAAAATATAATGTACAGAAAAACAAAGTGTGTGTGATGTGGAGGGCTAATAGTAAGGCATGGTGACAAGGCCATTTTTTTACCGAGTGGGTGAATGAAGTGGTTTGCCCTTCCATCAAAAAATATCTGCAAGAGAACAGTTTGCCACTCAAAGCCCTGCTTCTCGACAATGCTCCTGCTCATCCTCCAGGCTTGGAGGATTCATTGTTGGAGGAATTTAGTTTTGTTACAGTAAAGTTCCTTCCTCCCAACACCACTCCTCTAATTCAGCCTATGGACCAGAAAATCATTTCCAATTTTAAGAAACTTTATAGTAGGGCACTTTTTCAGAGATGTGTCGAAGTGACGGATGTCACAAACCTCACCCTCAGAGAGCTCTGGAAAAAACAATTTTAACATTTTTTGTGCTTTAAAACTCATAGACAGCCTGGCAAGAAGTGATTAAGAACCATGATCTCTGGCTGGAGAAAATTGTGGCCCGTGTGTGTTGCAGAATGAGACTTTGAGGGGTATGAGCCTGAACCTGAAGTGCCTCTTGTTGAGGAAATTGTTTCTCTGGGCCGGCAATTGGACTTGGAGATAAATGGTACTAATGTGGAGGAGTTGGCGGAGGAACACAGCGAAGAACTGACCACTGACGAACTCCTAGCCCTTCACAAGGAGCAGCAACATGAGATGGCTGAGGAAATTTTCTTAAGGGAAGGAGGAGGGAGTAGAGTATCCTCAACAATTAAGAAATGATGTACAATATGGGAAGAAATGCAAACTTTTGTCAAAAAGGCTCATCCAAATCAAGCTGTAGCAGCCTGTTGTGTTAACCTTTTTAATGACAATGTGATGTCTCACCGTGTTACAACGATGGGAAAAACAAGTGTTGCTAGGCAGGTTTTTAGTGAGAAAAAGAAGCTGAGCCACAAACAGGTCCTAATGGTATGCAGGCAAAAAGTATGAGAGTGTACCCCAGAAAAGTCATCACTGCCTGATGATATAATGGACGGGGGACTCCCCATCCAAACACTAACACCTCTCCTCCACTCCTCCTCACCATCTTCCATGCGCCAACAAGAGTCCTCATCCAAGGGAAGATATACATACTGTACTGTAGCGTTATTCGGTATAAAATGTATTTTTAATATTTTTGGGAGTGGAACGGATTAATTCAATTTGCATTATTTCTTAAGGAAACGGTCATTTTGGTTGAAAAATATTTGGTTGACGACGCATCTCTGAAAACAGATTAGGATCGTAAACGAAGGTACCACTGTATCCGTGATATAGCCAAGTACTGTACCTCTAACACTTGAACTTATTATTTTAAGGGTTACAAAAAATGAACAAAAATGACAACAGCACACATCTCTAAGAGTACTGAATATTAGTCATTAGAGTTTAACATACTCAAATATGATGAAAATACTTTGAGTATTTAGGTTCCAAGGGTTGTCATAGCCAGGGGAGGTAATGGGGGGGACGAGCTCCCATGACCTATAAAACGCTCCCGTACGACATGCGTCTCAAATAGCCTCTGACAACTAAGCCCAACTCCTGGCCTGCACGGGTGGCTTAGTCTCTATGTCCGGCAGAACTGCTTTTAGTGATAGAAGAAGGGGCGAGGACGTGCCTCTGGCCCCTTAAAACCAGCTGCTCCGGGTAGATGGGACTCGCTAGCCTGGGAAGGCAACTCATCTAGGGGAAGGAAAACCCTGATTCTAAACCTCCGCTGCCTTGCGGCCATACCCATTTTTTGGGAAAGACTTCAGGAGTCAACCTCGAGGAAAAATACGGAGTTGGAGCCCCTAAGACAGTTCGTTGTCAATTTCGACCTCGCTCTGGCAGCTCCTGCAACAGTGCTGGAATCGTGTGTATTGGCATTTGCCTTTCCATCAGATAATTTCAGCAACGTGGAGAGGAGGGACCTGCTGCATGGGTAACAGCTTCTCCTCCATATCGACCTACCCAGGCTTTGCGCCCTGGAGAGCAACCAGAGAGCAACTCCATAGTCTGCAGAGACTGAAGGATGCCTACTGTCTACTACTTTGAGTATTTATTAGTCAACCCATTTACAAGTCAAAATTCACTACTCAGATTCACTTAAACCAGTGTTTCTTAACCTTTTGTACCATTTAAATAATTCCAGGTTGTACTTTAGATAAACACACAGACACACACATATTTCATTGTCAACTGAAAGTAGATGATTTCTGTCTTTGCTCTTGATACTGGTTTTATGAGAAAAATTAAACACAAAAATTACTTAAAAATACATTTGCATATGATTAGAATTAGCTTATTTATCACAACATATCTCTTGCGGAACCTCCTAGTTACCTTGGGATTCCATGGAACCCTAGATGAAAAACACTGTTCTAAAGACACCATTTATACACTAAGCTAACAGTGTTCCTTAATCCTCTTTTGTTTTGTCATTGTTTTCCTTCCCAACTGAAGCAACCATAACAAATAATTGTCAAATATGACTGGTATGAAGGTCAGTTGTATTTTTCTTGTTATTTTGTATTTTAACCCTTTGCATGCTTAATGCTGTAGCATAACCAAGTGTTATACAGTATTTATATTTGTTACAGGTTAAAATTGTCATTACTGTACAGTATTTTCATTACTTTGTGGTTTTAAGATGGGTAATAAAATTATCTAAACATTATATACAGTACTGCACTACACAGCATGTTTGTCTATCTGCATGTCTGTGTCATTCTAGCACACACACTTCCACCCATGTATGTAAACACATGCAAAATATTCTTACTAGGAGGCCTGGTCGACGACCGGGCCGCAGGGACGCTAAGCCCCGGAAGCACCTCAAGGTAACCTCAAGGTAAGGTACATCCTAGGCCAAAATTTCCTTTTTTTTTTTTTTTATTCTATCAACTTCCTCATACAGTCGCTCATACTCCTGATTTGCAAAACAAGATACAGATCTCTCAACTAACCTGTTGGATACTGCCTTCGATTTTCTGATGGGCTTCTGGCATTCATGGTCTGGGATTGAGCCTCCCTTACTACACGGCTGGCAAAGCCAGGACTCACCACTTCTGCAGCGAAGCTGAAATTAAACAAAAGAAGAAAGGTGTAGGTTAATGAGAAAATTTAAGGTTAATTGGAAACACTACAAAGTTTATACTTTCGGCCTCACCAACTATGGTAAGTACAGTAGTCTTCTAACTAATTATTTATAAGAAAAACTACATTAATCCAAATACAGTACAACTTGATTCAACATACCCCCGATTCGGCGAATTTCTGGCTAGGTCGCACACTTTTCTGGCTGGATCTACTCACCTGGTTCTGCATACTCTGGTTCACCAAAGTGGGAAATGTGCAGATTTGCTTACAATGTTGGGACAGAGTTCACAGACTGGTGGAAAACTTTCCCATTCTATCTCAGGTTACAATTAATAATTCCTTCATATGACAAGTTAGATCACAAAAGTGGAAAACACAACAAGTGAACCATATGAACCAAACACCAGCCAGAATGGTCCACACAAGTGAAGCATATTAACCAAACAGCAGCCAGAGTGGTTCACACAAGTAAACGACGGTGTTTCCATGATTTTAAATGTGTTAACATCATCTTATATACATTTTCCGTGATGAAATAAGATGAGTGAGGGTGGACAGATAAGGGAATACTGTACAGTGAGGTTTCACTCACTTTCGTCTGTGTCATCATAGTTCAGTGACTTTGAAAGTTTCAGATTAATAAATCATTTCTAAAACCAGTGTTTTAATAGCTCTTTATTATCCTAGGTAAACTAAACTAAATAAAACCAAAAATATACTGTAAGATGATAGGCATCTGCTATTTGAGAAATTATTTATATTATTGGCACAATTACTCCAGCGCAAGTGGACGGATCTATATCTATATCCGTGTACACACAGCACCATGCGTGTTTCGTTTGATTTCGTCACCATAGTTCAGTGACCTATATATACTAAATATATAACCCAAAAATATATAATTTGATATAAATCCAATATTTGAGAGAAATTTATGTTACTGGATCTGGCTTAAACACCAGCCTACTGTAGGGTGTATAGACTTAGTCTGCGTTAATACAGTAGGCACACAGTGCCGTTAGCTTTATCTGCGAGTGAAGCAGTTGAAGCAAACACAGCAGCAACGAGCACCAGCAAACCTGACGCAAACATCTAAGAACATCGTGCGAGGAGTGTACAGATAGAACAAGCCTTAAATTTAAGAACATGGTGTTAAAGTATTAAAATTAAGGTTGTAGTAATTTTAGTGTACAATAATTTTCATACTGTATTGTAGTACTCAACATACAGCAGAACTACTTAATCAATACAGTGCTAACGACATAATACAGTATAGTACGTATTTGCTATACAGTATTCACAACTCCATCAGAAATTATGATGGACATGACTCCAACAGTAAGGTAAATAAAAACTAACACAGTATTTGTTAGTAGAGTAGTAATATATAGTACAGTATATGTGATAAACCATTTATATTGTTTACAAGAAAAGAAAAAAAAAGACTGATGCAAATGCCTCCTGAAGGTCACCTGTTGCAACAAAGCCAACCCTGCAACGAACCGGGGTTGGTCCTATATAGTGCGTTGAATCGAGATTGTACTGTACCTCGGTTACATCTAAAGAAGTTAGATAAATTACTGTACTGTGTATCACATCATACGTACTCAAAGCCGATTATACAAAATGATAGGCATATCTTGCTAACTGGGTTTTGTTATAAATTATATGCAATACTGTACATGGAGATGCGGTATACTCAACTCTTCCCTACACATGTTCCCTGCTCCTTTTCATTGTATCTGGCCTCCTAAAACAAACTCTGTTTTCATTTAAATGAACACTAAATGCTCAAATGCAACATTTTGGTGTCAGACTATTCCTGAATCATAACTGCAGAACATGACAATCAGAAACAACGAGTACATAGGTGGTATGGTCAGTTGTGACAGGATCAGGGGGAAGCGGATCTCACCAAAAGACAATAAACAACATGAAACTGTTGTCCTCTACCAAGTAACACTGGCAAAGTCCTTAAATTTTCATAATATTTCTATAAATTAGTTTTCTCTTAATTTAGTCTATACAAGACCATACACAATGAGGTAACTATCTTTCAAGTCTTTCCACCATGGAGACATGAATTACTGAAGTTGTAATTTTGATAATCATAGATGCGGTAACTAAATAATCAAGCAGCAGCCATATGGTGCTGCCTGATCAATGACTTTGGTATACAGTAGCGAGACATTACACTTCCCAGCACTGTATGTGGATGTTTAACATAGAAATTTGGTCACTGCCAAAATGAGGAAAGGACCTTACCTGGAGTATACCTGGAGAGGGTTTTGGGAGTATGTAGTTCTATTCCCCGAGCCCAGCCTGAGGCCAGGCTCAACCTTAAGGTCTTGTAGCCCCAGCCAGCCAGCTGAAGCCAGCCAGCTGAAGCCAGCCAGCTCCAGCCCGTGTTAGTCCCAGCCAGCCTTAGCTCCAGCCAGCCAGCCCCAGCCAGCCATCTAAATCAGCCAGCCCCAGCCAGCCTTAGCTCTAGCCAGACAGCCCCAGCCAGCCTTAGCCCCAGCCAGTCAGATGAAGCTAGACAACCACAGCCAGTCAGCTGAAGTCAGACAGCCATAGTCCACCAGTAGCAGCTGTAGCCAGCCAGGTGTAGCCATAGCCAGCCATTATTGTTAATAATTTTAATGAATACCTAATGAACAGTATGAGGTTAGGGTAGATTTTTTTAACTCTGGAAGTTCTATTTATGTTACATAAAACTAGCAACCACCAGTTTTCCTACACAACTGTGAACATAACACGAAAAAAAATATACGCCACAATCGGTCCAACATAACCAGACCATATTTTCAAAAATGAAGCACAGACTTTACCACAAGCAAAAATTAATGTGATAACTCCACCAAATCTTAGATACAATCTTACCTTAAATCATTCCAAGGAACGTTCTGTTTAGGAGCTGGGGACGGGGTCCGACCAAAATACATATTAAAAAATGAAGCACAGACTTTACCGCAAGCAAAAATTAATGTGATAACTCCACAAAATCTTATATGCAATCTTACCTTAAATCATTCCAAGGAACATTCTGTTTAGGAGCCGTGGCCGGAGACGGGGTCCTATCCAGCATCAACCTCTGCTGCAGAGCCGTCGGAGGGGTGTGTGCCGGGGTCACATTCCTCGGGGTGAGGGTGTGACCCCACGGAGAGGTCACCCCAGGAGACTCCTTAGGCATGGTCAGTGATGGGTACTGAGTTTGGTAATTGATTAAAGAATTCTCTTTAGAGGAGTCCTCATCACTGACGTTGTCTGTACTCACGTCCAGGCCAGCCTTGCTGGCCAGGTAGTCACACGCAGAGCGGAACATGGCGGCGGTCTTATTTCCCTGGGTACTATACACCGCTAATTATCAACTCATGGCAGTTAATTATCATCTCATGACAGGAAACATTAGTCTCTACTCAGACGTGACTTGACGAGCCTCCACCTGTCAACTTCACCTTTTTTATACAAAATAATCGCACTTTAACATATTGTCTCGGTATTTTTCATTCACTGCGTTCTTCGACTCTTCAAGAAACTAACACAAATGTTTCGATATGCACATGTCACCTCACCGCAACTCACGGATCAAAAATATCACTGGCATGTTCAAAATTGTTTACCTCGGCGGCGTGGTGCTGGAGTCGGCCACCAGGCGGCGGCGGCGGCGGGGGACCAGGCGAGCCTCGCCAAGCGCACCTCGCTAACGTCTCTCTTACATCTCTTGCATCACCTTATGCCATTAATATATCAAAATTATTATAATACGGTTAGATTCTCTAATACAAAATTAATCTACTTTTTAAATGATTCAAAATAATACCATAGTTCCTGGAAATAAAATTGATGGAAAACTATCGACTCCTTTGGTAGAAGTGGTGGCCTAGATATTTATATATATTATATATAAATAAAATATAATAAGGTCATTCGAAAAATTAATATACTGGATATATATATATTATTAACATTATACAATGTTCATCATAATACTTTTATCCAAAAATTCTTATATGTGAGCAGCTATATTTTTTATACCAAATGCTACAATTCGGGTTTCATAGTTTGCCGTGTTTAGTAATAATAATTAATGAACATAATAAGAATAGAAACAAAAATATTAATGCATTTTAGTACTCGGTTACAAGAGCAACATTCACTGATGTTACTTTAATTTAATTTGTTGAATACTGACTTCTTGGACGCTGTGGCGTGAGCAGTGGTGGTGAACGACCGGTATTTTCACATTACTCATGCATCCTCACACACATATACATCTTCCACCGGAAACGTTTATACTGGCGGATATATTATATATGCTGATTGTTCTTTATGTCACCCTCCTACGACCATCCTGTGGGCGGAGGTTGAAATCTTACAGTTTAGGGGCCTATTATGTAACCCAAATATACCGACCTCTTTTTTTTCAGGGATATTCCTGCGCGGGCCCTAAGCCTCTGGCTGGCCCACTGGGCGGGCCCTAAGCCTCTGGCTGGCCCACTGCGCAGGCCCTAAGCCTCTGGCTGGCCCACTAAATGTTGCTTGTTTCTGTTTTACTTGGGCGGAGTATGAGTATTTATGACTCGTATGGTCGCTTCAGTAAGATTTGTCCAATGTGTTTACCGGCCTCTAATTGGTGCTGGAAAGATTCGATTTTTTTCGTAGTTGTTAACAAGCTTTGGCGCACAGCGGTATATGTTGCTACCGTATTCTGCATGAGGGATTATAGGGTATTAAGAGCTAGCTGTATGTTACCCATTATTCTTGTCTCACAGGAGTCAAAAACGGGATTTTTTTGTGTTTTTATTAACACGCTTTTGTAGTTATACACAGCAATGTGCTGCTACCTTATTCTATATGTAAGATTACACAGTGAAAGATAACACTATACTAAATCTGATTTCTTTGTGATAACTGTTCCCTAGTTCACTCCGGATTTCTATGTCATTAATCTGTGTTTCCCTGTTAGTTAGCACTAAATCTAAAATATTATTTTCCCTCGTTGGTTCCTTAATGTGTTGGGTAAGAAAACAATCGTCAATTAATTCTATAAAATCTTGCTCTGGTTAGGCCCCATTTAGATTATGCAGTTCAGTTTTGGTCGCCGTATTATAGAATGGATATAAATTCACTTGAACGTGTCCAGTGTAGGATGACTAAGTTAATTCCCCAAATTAGAAATCTTTCATATGAAGAAAGATTAACAAAGCTTAAGTTGCATTCACTGGAAAGGCGAAGAGTTAGGGGTGACATGATAGAAGTTTACAAGTGGATGAATGGACATAACAAAGGGGATATTAATAGGGTATTAAAAGTATCAAAAGTAAGAACACGAAACAATGGGTATAAATTGGATAAGTTTAGATTTAGGAAAGACTTGGGTAAATACTGGTTCAGTAACAGGGTTGTTGATCTGTGGAACCAATTGCCGCGTAACATGGTGGAGGTGGGATCCCTCGATTGTTTCAAGAGCGGGTTGGACATGTATATGAGTGGGATTGGGTAGTTATAAATAGGAGCTGCCTCGTATGGGCCAATAGGCCTTCTGCAGTTACCTTTATTCTTATGTTTTTATGTTCTTAATATCCTAATTGACATATTACGAACCTTTGTGCAATGATTTTTCTGTTTTAAATTCTTACTAATCATAACTCCCAGATCCCTTTCGTAATCCAACCTCGGAGTCTCAACACCATCCAGCTCGTATCTTGCTACTCTATCATCATTTCCCAGCCTCAAAACCTTACATTTGTCAGCATTAAACTCCACCAGCCAATCTTTTGTCCATTTCCAAACCCTATTTAAACCGCCTTGAAGTGATAGTGAGTCTTTTTTCGTGTTTATTTCCGTCCCTCCCGATATTTTTATCCTCGGCAAATTTGCAAATGCTGCTACTCGAACCTGAATCAAAATCATTTTTATATATTAAGAATAACAGAGGTCCTAGGACAGAGCCTTGAGGACCTCCACTTAAAACATTTTCCCACTTTGACTTAACACCATTTATACCAATTCTCTGTTTCCTCTGGTATAGGTATAAGAACATAAGAACAAAGGTAACTGCAGAAGACCTATTGGCCCACACGAGGCAGCTCCTATTTATAACTATCCAATCCCACTCATATACATGTCCAAAATCGAGTATCCCCTAATCGAGTATAATATAGAACCCCCAATACCATGAGCCTCTATCTTTTTAATCAGTCTTTCATATAACACTGTATCAGAAGCTTTGCTAAAGTCAAGGTACACAACATCACAAACCTTACCACTATCAACTGCCTAAACTGATAAGTTTAGATAAAGAAAACACATGGGTCGATACTGGTTGGGTTACATGGTTGTTGATTTGTGGATGAAATTGCCGCGTAACCCAATAGACGTAGGATCTTTTGATTGATTCATGAGTAGTTTAGACATATATATGAGTTGATAGTGGATAAGTTTAGATTTAGGAAAGACTTGGGTAAATACTGGTTCAGTAACAGGGTTGTTGATTTGTGGAACCAATTGCCGGGTAACGTGGTGGAGGTGGGGTCCCTCGATTGTTTCAAGCATGGGTTGGACATGTATATGAATGGGATTGGGTAGTTATAAATAGGAGCTGCCTCGTATGGGCCAATAGGCCTTCTGCAGTTGCCTATGTTCTTATGTTCTTATATGAGTGAGATTGGGTGGATATAAATGGACCTCTGTTGTTTGTGGGACCTCTGTTGTTTATAATATATATAAATGATTTAGATTCAGGTTTGAGTAGCAACATTTGCAAATTTGCCGATGATACGAAAATCGGTAGGGAAATTAATTCGGAGGAGGACTCACTATCACTTCAAGTTGATCTAGATAGGGTTTTGAAATGGTCAAAGGATTGGCAGATGCAGTTTAATGCTGATAAATGTAAAGTTCTGAGGTTAGGTAATGATGATAGAGTTACAAGATACGAGCTAGATGGTGTTGTGATTGCGAAAGGGATCTGGGAGTTATGATTAGTAAGAATTTAAAACAAAAGGATCAATGCATAAATGTTCGTAACAAGGCAAATCGGACACTTGGATTTATTAATCGCAGCGTTAGTAACAAGACACCTGGTGTGGTTCTCAAGCTATATCTTGCTCTAGTTAGGCCCCATTTAGATTATGCAGTTCAGTTTTGGTCGCCATATTATAGAATGGATATAAATTCACTTGAACGTGTCCAGCGTAGGATGACTAAGTTAATTCCCCAAATTAGAAATCTTTCATATGAAGAAAGATTAACAAAGCTTAAGTTACATTCACTGGAAAGGCGAAGAGTTAGGGGTGACATGATAGAGGTTTACAAGTGGATGAATGGACATAACCGGGGGGATATTAATAGGGTATTAAAAGTATCAACACAGGACAGAACACGAAATAATGGATATAAATTGGATAAGTTTAGATTTAGGAAAGACTTGGGTAAATACTGGTTCAGTAACAGGGTTGTTGATTTGTGGAACCAATTGCCGCGTAACATTGTGGAGGTGGGGTCCCTCGATTGTTTCAAGCACGGGTTGGACAAGTATATGAGTGGGATTGGGTGGTTATAGAATAGGAGCTGCCTCGTATGGGCCAATAGGCCTTCTGCAGTTACCTTTGTTCTTCTTAAATAGCAACTACCTCGTACAGGCCAATAGGCCTTCTGCAGTTATCTTCATTCCGATGTTCGTATCCTCACTCTCATATTCTGCATTATAAAAGATAATCTTTCACTTAGGCAACCCTCCTTTGCCATTTCTTTGATAAGCAAAGGCACTGAATCACTTTAGAAGTTGAGCACAAGTTTCCAATATTCAGAAACGCTCACAACACGACTAAATGTCTAACCTATGCTTGAAACAATCATGGGATTCTAAGGCTATTTTGTTACCCGGTGATTGATTCCACAAATCAACAACCCTGTTATCGAAACTGCATTTACCCATGTTTTCCTAAATCTAAATATATCCAATTTATACTCATTCTTTCGTGTTCTATCTTGCGTTGATACTTGATTGAGAATTGACCCAATTAATATCCACCTTTGTTAATATCCACCTAACCTAATCCCATGGCTTTATAAGGCAATGACGCGTGGATTTACTGGAGTAGAGAGCCAGAGTCACAGACGGACGAAGTCAGAGTCACGGACGGACGAAGATGACAAACGTCAGAAAGTTGCACAGACGAACTTCATTTCGGGGAAAGTTCCTCTTGCCGGTTATATTCATTTTAATTTCGGTTCTTATCTACATGTGCTACGATTTGTCTTCCGGAATTGGTAACATACGAAAATTGAAGAATACAAAAAGTGAAGACCCAGTATCAGCCAAAATGGAAAATTTGAATAAGGATAAAATGGATTTAACAGAAAAAGCACTTGATTTTATTTCTCGTGCCTTACAAGACCTTGATGAGACCAATGAGAGCGATATGGCGGAACTTTTGGTAGATGGCATTTTTTTGGGCCTTGAAATTGACGAAGCTAATAAGAAAATGGAATCCGTTTTGGATCCTCTACTCTATAAGCATCATAGTTTAGAAGAAATAAAACTTATCAACGAGAAACTTCAAAAACTAACTGATGTTGGAAAACTATCTCAAATGAATTTCAAGAAGGATCTATATGAATTATTTAAGTATCAAAAGGATGTTAAGGAAAAAGTGTAAACTAACATAATCTAGACTCAGGAATTCATAGAGATATCTAAGCACTCATACTTAGCAACCATTCTTGAGTCTACTATCTCTTACAGAAACAAGTTATAATGAACGTTGTATACCTTGACTTTAGCAAAGCTTTTGATACAGTGCCACATGAAAGACTGATTAAAAAAATAGAGTCTCATGGTATTGGGGGTGCTATATTAAGCTGGATTAGGGCATGGCTATACCAAAGGAAACAGAGAGTTAGTATAAATGGAATCAAGTCAGAGTGGGAAAATGTTGTAAGTGGAGTGCCTCAAGGCTCTGTCCTGGGACCTCTGTTGTTTATAATATATATAAATGATTTAGATTCAGGTTTGAGTAGCAACATTTGCAAATTTGCCGATGATACGAAAATCGGTAGGGAAATTAATTCGGAGGAGGACTCACTATCACTTCAAGTTGATCTAGATAGGGTTTTGAAATGGTCAAAGGATTGGCAGATGCAGTTTAATGCTGATAAATGTAAAGTTCTGAGGTTAGGTAATGATGATAGAGTTACAAGATACGAGCTAGATGGTGTTGTGATTGCGAAGTCGGATTGCGAAAGGGATCTGGGAGTTATGATTAGTAAGAATTTAAAACAAAAGGATCAATGCATAAATGTTCGTAATAAGGCAAATCGGACACTTGGATTTATTAATCGCAGCGTTAGTAACAAGACACCTGGTGTGGTTCTCAAGCTATATCTTGCTCTAGTTAGGCCCCATTTAGATTATGCAGTTCAGTTTTGGTCGCCATATTATAGAATGGATATAAATTCACTTGAACGTGTCCAGCGTAGGATGACTAAGTTAATTCCCCAAATTAGAAATCTTTCATATGAAGAAAGATTAACAAAGCTTAAGTTGCATTCACTGGAAAGGCGAAGAGTTAGGGGTGACATGATAGAGGTTTACAAGTGGATGAATGGACATAACCGGGGGGATATTAATAGGGTATTAAAAGTATCAACACAGGACAGAACACGAAACAATGGATATAAATTGGATAAGTTTAGATTTAGGAAAGACTTGGGTAAATACTGGTTCAGTAACAGGGTTGTTGATTTGTGGAACCAATTGCCGCGTAACATTGTGGAGGTGGGGTCCCTCGATTGTTTCAAGCACGGGTTGGACAAGTATATGAGTGGGATTGGGTGGTTATAGAATAGGAGCTGCCTCGTATGGGCCAATAGGCCTTCTGCAGTTACCTTTGTTCTTATGTTCTTATGTTCTTATGAACCTCATAATGTCATCAAAATGATGTTTAGGGAAGTGTAAACTAAGAAAACATAATAAATCTCAGGAATTTCAAATAATAAATCAAAGGAATTCGAATTTGTCTTCATATATCCAAAATATATTCAGGCACTAATATTTAGTATTCATTCTTGTGTCTACTATCTTTTGCAGAAACAAGTTATAATGAACCATAATATATGTTTGATCTAAATGTATTATTGGATAGACAAATAAAATCAATTTAACCTCAGTATTATTAATTATTTTAAATTCCTAATATTCTAGATGAGTTGCAAACTTGCTAACGCATCTCCTATTTATATCAATACTACATAAAAGACACTACACAAGGCCAGTATCACGGGAGACATCTCCCGTCACGCAGGGTGCAGTCGCACCTCCACAGATCTCCAGTATCAGCTCTTGATACTGGTAATGGCTCAAAAGGGTCACCACTTACGGGCTATTCATGCCCGTGCCACCTTTTGGGTGGCTTAATCTTCAATCAATCAGCCAGTTATTGACCATACTTTTCCACTCCTATATCGTGCTTAGGCTCCTATGGGGGCGCGTAAGGAATGCAAAGAGGAGCTTTGCGAGACATTAGAACATAAGAACAAGGGCAACTGCAGAAGGCCTATTGGCCCATACGAGGCAGCTCCTATCTATAATCACCCAATCCCACTCATATACATGTCCAATCCGCGCTTGAAATAATCGAGGGACCCCACCTCCACCACGTTACGCGGTAATTGGTTCCACAAATCAACAACCCTGTTACTGAACCAGTATTTACCCAAGTCTTTCCTAAATCTAAAGACTCCACATCCTCCTCCACAGGATCATCCATCCATCCACATCATCTTCCATAGCTACTGACCCATCACAATATACACATGTAGAGTGTTTTCTCTAGGTAATTTTCTAATTATACAATAATATGTTGCCCTCAGCTCTCCTATCTCATACATACTTTTTTTTCTTTTGCAAGGGAATAATTACTACATCTACATTACAATCCTCGCATGGTGGTGTGAATTGTCTCTTAGGCACAGCAATACATTCTGTAATAACATCATTCTTTATAACATTAGAGCATAAGGTACTCATATATGCTCTCTTCTTTATCATACATTCTTAGATTGATTGATAAAGATTAAGCCACCTAAGAGGTGGCAGGAGCATGAATAGCCCGTAATACATTGTTCATTACTCCCGACCTTTTGAACTGAGAGGATTAATTCATTAGCTCCCCCTCCTCTCATTAATCTAATGGCAGAGAATACATTTATCTCTGAAATTCTATCCCCAATAATCTTCAGATTCAACTCCATTCTCATTATCTCAATCATAGCATTTCTTGGACATCCTAAGATAATTCTCATGGCTTCATTTTGTACCTTCTCCAACTTGCCCATCCTACCTTTACCAAAACAAGAAATGACAGGTGCAGCATAATCAATAAGAGATCTTACAGTACTCAAGTATATCATTCGTAGCACAGGGACTCCCTTTTCACACCACCATCTGGTCACCATTTGGTCCGGGAGACATCTCCCGTCACGCAGGGTGCAGTCGCACCTCCACAGATCTCCAGTATCAGCTCTTGATACTAGTAATGGCTCAAAAGGGCCACCACTTACGGGCTATTCATGCCCGTGCCACCTTTTGGGTGGCTTAATCTTCATCAATCAATCAATTCCTCTTTAACACGGGAGACATCTCCCGTCACGCAGGGTGCAGTCGCACCTCCACAGATCTCCAGTATCAGCTCTTGATACTGGTAATGGCTCAAAAGGGTCACCACTTACGGGCTATTCATGCCCGTGCCACCTTTTGGGTGGCTTAATCTTCAATCAATCAGCCAGTTATTGACCATACTTTTCCACTCCTATATCGTGCTTAGGCTCCTATGGGGGCGCGTAAGGAATGCAAAGAGGAGCTTTGCGAGACATTAGAACATAAGAACAAGGGCAACTGCAGAAGGCCTATTGGCCCATACGAGGCAGCTCCTATCTATAATCACCCAATCCCACTCATATACATGTCCAATCCGCGCTTGAAATAATCGAGGGACCCCACCTCCACCACGTTACGCGGTAATTGGTTCCACAAATCAACAACCCTGTTACTGAACCAGTATTTACCCAAGTCTTTCCTAAATCTAATGACTCCACATCCTCCTCCACAGGATCATCCATCCATCCACATCATCTTCCATAGCTACTGACCCATCACAATATACACATGTAGAGTGTTTTCTCTAGGTAATTTTCTAATTATACAATAATATGTTGCCCTCAGCTCTCCTATCTCATACATACTTTTTTTTCTTTTGCAAGGGAATAATTACTACATCTACATTACAATCCTCGCATGGTGGTGTGAATTGTCTCTTAGGCACAGCAATACATTCTGTAATAACATCATTCTTTATAACATTAGAGCATAAGGTACTCATATATGCTCTCTTCTTTATCATACATTCTTAGATTGATTGATAAAGATTAAGCCACCTAAGAGGTGGCAGGAGCATGAATAGCCCGTAATACATTGTTCATTACTCCCGACCTTTTGAACTGAGAGGATTAATTCATTAGCTCCCCCTCCTCTCATTAATCTAATGGCAGAGAATACATTTATCTCTGAAATTCTATCCCCAATAATCTTCAGATTCAACTCCATTCTCATTATCTCAATCATAGCATTTCTTGGACATCCTAAGATAATTCTCATGGCTTCATTTTGTACCTTCTCCAACTTGCCCATCCTACCTTTACCAAAACAAGAAATGACAGGTGCAGCATAATCAATAAGAGATCTTACAGTACTCAAGTATATCATTCGTAGCACAGGGACTCCCTTTTCACACCACCATCTGGTCACCATTTGGTCCGGGAGACATCTCCCGTCACGCAGGGTGCAGTCGCACCTCCACAGATCTCCAGTATCAGCTCTTGATACTAGTAATGGCTCAAAAGGGCCACCACTTACGGGCTATTCATGCCCGTGCCACCTTTTGGGTGGCTTAATCTTCATCAATCAATCAATTCCTCTTTAACACGGGAGACATCTCCCGTCACGCAGGGTGCAGTCGCACCTCCACAGATCTCCAGTATCAGCTCTTGATACTGGTAATGGCTCAAAAGGGCCACCACTTACGGGCTATTCATGCCCGTGCCACCTTTTGGGTGGCTTAATCTTCATCATCATCGACTCCCTTTCCACAACATGCCAAGGCTTTCAGAGGTTGTAATCTCTTCCGACATTGATCCAACAGTCTGTTCATCTCAGCTTCCAAACTCTTATGGGTATAGCAAACATATATGCCTAAATATTTATATATATTAACTCTATATTTTTACCGTTTATTTTCAATATAATCGGCCTCCGACTTTGACAAACCTTTGACTTCAAGGAAAAGAAGGCAATTATTCAACTGTATAAATCTCTGGTGTGTCCCCATTTGGATTATTGCACTCAGACACGGAGACCTCATCTTCAGAAAGACACAGCTGCTTTAGAGAAAGTTCAACACCGGGCGACAAAAATCTTTCCAGAACTAAGTGGGAACGGTTGAGGGCCACAGGGGTAACGACAATGCAAACAGACAGTTTACAGTTTGCTTACAGTCAGACATGATAGGCTGAGCTCATCGAACCATTTAAAAAACTGAACAATTTGGGGAATATTGATCCAGACAACTTCTTCAAAAGGTCAGATGCAATTCGAACAAGGAGCAACGGTTTTAACCTCAACAAGCCATAATGTAGGACTGAAAACAGTTGCTTTTTCACCCGCAGAGTTATAAACCCACGGAACCGCCTACCTGCCAAAACTGTAAATGCCAAACACTGCTAAATACCAATTTCTAGCTTTATAAAATCATCAGGCCAAATGTGGGGGACCTTTGACAAGCCGCCAGCTCCCTGTTCTCGTCAAGGGCATTAGAGAGATAGTGGCCCTTAGGTAAAATTTCTATGTAGTAGATAATTTTTTTATGAAATATTAACACATTTCTTGAACATTTGTTATAGAGCTATCGCTAAATTAACGTAACTTTTGTACACCATCACGGGAGCACGACTGGTACGCCAACAAGAGGACACAGGTAGAAACTTAGTACCCAAATGAGCCACAGGGTCGATCGATAGAAAGAACCTTTTTCAGTGTCTGAGTTATCATTTATTATACACCCCCATACCCATATTGTGGGCGGTAATGGAAAGGGTTACAGAAGCAGGGACTGATCCCCACAATTCATTTAGCTAAGCAAGTTACAATTTTGATGAGCTAGTTACAAATACCTACATACTCTCTACAATACCTCAAATCCTACCTTACTGACAGGCTCCAATATGTTTCTGTGAATAATACAATTTCTCCCACCCTACCCATCAACATTGGTGTTCCCCAGGACAGCATACTTGGCCCTCTCCTCTTTCTCATCTACATTAATGACCTTCCAAATGCCTCCCAACACCTCAAACCAATTCTATTTGCTGACGACACAACCTTCATTTACTCCAGTCCTGATCCCCTTGCTCTAAATGCCACAGTAAATACTGAGCTTAATAAAGTCCATCTGTGGCTAACTGCCAACAAACTCACCCTTAACATTGACAAAACCTTCTATATTCTGTTTGGCAATAAATCCTCTAATCAAATAAATCTCAAAATAAACAATACCCAAATTTGTAACAAATTAGATGGCAAATTCCTTGGCATTCTCATTGACCACAAGCTTAATTTCCAGGGACACATTCTAAACATATCAAAAAAAGTTTCAAAAACTGTGGGCATTCTTTCTAAGATCAGATATTATGTACCACGCCCTGCCCTGGTGACTCTCTATTACTCCCTTATCTATCCATATCTCAACTATGGTATTTGTGCTTGGGGCTCTACTACCCAAAATCACTTACGTCCTCTAATTACTCAACACAAAGCTGCTATTAGGACAATATCCAATTCTGGCCCCAGACATCACTCGGTACCCCTACTTAAATCTCTGAATATGTTAGACATTAAGTCACTGCACATTCTCTCATGTGTATTATACATATATAAAACGCTAAACTATAATGCCAATCCTGATCTCAAAAGCTTCATAGAAGGTTGTATCAGAACCCATGAGCATCACACCAGAAATAAATACAGTTTTGATATTCCTAGAGTACGACTTAATCAAACTAGAAATGCTCTACAAATCAAGGGGCCCAGAATGTGGAATGACCTTCCCAACCATGTTAAAGACTGTACCTCTCTCAACCAGTTTAAGTTAAAAGCGAAGCTATACCTAATAAATTCCCTGTAACCTACCTTACCCTTCTATTGTCAACCATTGTCTGTTTTTTTTCTTTAAAGAGCGCTGTTTGTCGACATAATTGTATTTGTGCTGCTTTTTCTTCTATGTTTTCATTCTACTCATTATGCTCAATTAGTATTAAGCTTGTCATTTAAGTTTATCATGCCCGAAACGCTTTGCGTAATAGTGGCTTTAGGCATTGTATGTACTAGCTATACCTATAAGTCAAACAATCCTTGTAAATATTTATTGTATGTATGTACCTTACCTAAATAAAATTGTATTGTATTGTATTGTATAAATTTCAAGGCACCAATGCCCGAGGGTTTAGCTTCGGCTCTTTGCAAGTACGCGCCTAGTTGTGCGTGCCGGGGTTGACCTTTGGCTCTTTACACTTGCAACTGCAAGTGTACTTTGCTTTGTGAACTGCATAGTGAACTGCACATTGCTTTAGATCTCTAAGGATTTGTTCCGCGACATATCTGCTCATAATAACACGATAAAATAAAAAAAGGTTTTGTTGAGCACCATCTATTGGAGGTGTTTGTAACTAAGATTGGTGGCGAGTGGCGTGTGAGGGACTTGAGGCCGGAGTGTCTCATCCCACTCACACTCACCCCCTACTGGTGTAAACAACGCCACTCACTCAACCCATTGCCAGGGGTGAAGAACCGGTTACGCCGGTTGAGCGAGGACGGTGCACCAGAGAGAGACAAGCGAGTAATCATGGGCTGGTTCTTCGGTGATGGTTCCTCAGAGTCGACCTCGGAGTCGCCCTCCACCGCCCCCTTCGACTCCAACTTCTCCTCCTCGTCCTCGGACTCCGGGTTTTCCTCCAGTTTTGACTCTGGGTCGTCAAATTTTGGTGACTCGTTTAGTTCACCGGGCGCTGGTATGTTAATTAAGGCGTTACACCTCAATACGTTATGAACTTAAAGGTCAGGGAAACACGATCACAATGTAAAATTACTTACAACAAGTATTGATGTGTTGATATTTTAATTTCAATACAATTAAAAAAATTTTTTTTTAAAGGTTTCAAAATATTTATTACATTACAAATTAAATATAAGTAATTTTTTACTTGAACTGAGTTGCTACTTCCTCCTAAATTTGATATTGCACATTGAGAGCATTAGTGCAATGACCACCACAGCAGATTCCGGTCCGGACACTTGGTAGGCCTGTACAAGTCTAAGAGGCCTAGTGTATGTGTGGTACCTGAGCCTATGCACCAGAGAGCCAAAGCCACACAGAAAAGGGCATTTAAATAATTAGGCATAATTTTTTTTTATATATACAAGAGATCTTTTAGGCTTTTAACTTCTTATTGGAGCACATTATATTAGCATTCCTGGTATTTTTTCAGTACAATAATACAATGATGGAGGTGCTATATAGTAGTGTTGCTTTGTGGGAGCAGGATATGGTCAACATTATTAGGTAACCTTATTTAGGGTCCTGGAAGTACAGCCGAGTTTGTTCTTGACTCGCAATCGAGAATTCCGCGTTCGAATCCCGGGTGGGCCAAAAATGGTTGGGTGCGTTTTCTATCGCCTAATGCCCCTGTCTACCTAGCAGCAAATAAGGTACCCCAGAAGTTAGTATGCTTGTTGTGGGGTTGCTTCCTGAGGAGGGTCAATAATTCAACCCTGGGAGGTAGGGGGAGGACCTTCATATAAGTCTAACATGTACTGTATGTATAAATTGGCTGCCTGTTCCCCAACACAATGAATTATTATTGTTAATTTGTAGATGAATTTAAGGTTATTTAAGATGATTTTGGGGCTTTAGTGTCCCCGCGGCCCGGTCCTCGACCAGGCCTCCACCCCCCAGGAAGCAGCCCGTGACAGCTGACTAACACCCAGGTACCTATTTTACTGCTAGGTAACAGGGGCATAGGGTGAAAGAAACTACCCATTGTTTCTCGCCGGCGCCCAGGATCGAACCCAGGACCACAGAATCACAAGTCCAGCGTGCTGTCCGCTCAGCCGACAGGCTCCCAGGTCAACAAGGAATATAAATATAATATAATGTAATAATGTAATTTTGGCTAATTTATACATGCCTGTACTTTACTATGGACATGTTTTGTTAAAGAATGGTGGACTTTTATTGTAGAATGGTGTATTTGCCAAAGAGAAAATATTTAACAAATTTGCCCTCATTATCTAGACTACTAGTTTTATAAAGTTATTAATTTGCAGGTTTTGACAGTGGCAGTGGTGGAAGCATCGGTGGGGGGAAGGATGCAGAACTGCAGTCCTTTCTCATGCTTGAACAACAGAAGGCACAAATGCAGTCAATGGTGAGTGCAGTAGAGGAGTGCTCATTTATATGTAACCATTTTGGATAGTATTTTGACCTTTGCAGAAGACTATGAAGCCGTATTTTCTTTGTGATATCCTAAATGCTCTCTTAATTTGTGTATGAGAACAGAGGGTTGGCTTTTAGAGCCCTGCCTCTTAGCTACTGTACAGTGCCTGGTGTGTGTATATACCTTCCAACAACCTAGTACTCTTGTACATCCTTTTTAAAGGCCCTGTGAATGGTTGCTTCTACCACTTCCAATACGCTTCACTTGTTAATGACTTGCTGCATATGAGTACTTCCTTGCATTTCTCTGTCAAAACTTATTCCAATTTTGCACCTGTGCCCTCTTCTGTTGTCTCACCTGGAAAAGACTTGTTTCCATTTTGACTATTCCCCACAGTGAAACATATGTGTTGGGATTATGTCACCTCTGGTCCTTCTCTTTTCAGGTGTTGCTAGGTAAGTTCTCATGCCTGTTCTTATAGCTCATCATCTCTTTGTCACTGGTACTTGTCTCGTGGCATATATTCAATAATTTAATTAGTTTTGTCAAGGATAGGAAGCCCATATATATATTTTAGGGTTGTATCTTCCCATTATTGAACTACTGACCCTCCCTTGGATGCAACCCTCAACAGTTGTCTAATTCCAGGGTGCCTATTTACTGCTAGGTGAACAGAGGTATTAGTTAAAATGAAATGTTCCAAACCATTTCTATCCCCCACCTGGATCCCTGATTGTGTGTTAAGAACAAAGCTATGAGACTGCTCATTTTTTCTTGTGCTTCACTGTCTGGATTCAGTGTTGTAGCTGCATATTCTAGGATTTGCCTAATGCATGCTGTTTCTAGCATTTTGAAGGATTATGTTGGCTAATTTTGCATATGCTGTTGAAAGTTTTGTTATGTACCTCTGGTGTTAAGGCTGGTGTTATGTTCATTCCCAAGAACCCAATCAGACAGGGAAAGGGTGGACAGCTGGAAGAGAATACCAAGCCCTGGTTGATACCTGGTTGATGGGGTTCTGAGAGTTCTTCTACTCCCCAAGCCCGGCCTGAGGCCTGGCTTGACTTGTGAGAGTTTGGTCCACCAGGCTGTTGCTTGCAGCGGCCCGCAGGTCCACATATCCACCACAGCCCGGTTGGTCCGGCACTCCTTGGAGAAAATGATCTAGTTTTCTCTTGAAGATGTCCATGGTTGTTTCGGCAATATTTCTTATGCTTGCTGGGAGGATGTTGAACAACCGTGGACCTCTGATGTTTATACAGTGTTCTCTGATTGTGCCTATGGCACCCCTGCTCTTCACTGTTTCTATTCTGCATTTTCTTCCATATCGTTCACTCCAGTATGTTATTTTTTTTTACTATGTAGATTTGGTACTTGGCCCTCCAGTATCTTCCACGTGTATATTATTTGATATCTCTCGCCTTCTTTCTAGTGAGTACATTTGGAGAGCTTTGAGACGATCCCAATAATTTAGGTGCTTTATTGCATCAATGTATGCCGTACATGTTCTCTGTATTCCCTCTATTTCAGCAATCTCTCCTGCTCTGAAGGGGGAAGTGAGTACTGAGCAGTACTCAAGACGGTACAGTACAAGTGATTTGTATAGTACAACCATTGTGATGGGATCCCTAGATTTGAAAGTTCTCGTAATCCAGTTGATCATTTTTCTGGCTGATGCAATATTTGCTTGGTTAAGCCATGGTTAGAGCTGGCAATAGAGAGGCCAGTTTACTCAGAGAGTACTTGAGTTTAGTTTAGTTCATTTATCATGCACCCCATACCCATCCTGTGAGAATGACACTTGTTAGAGGAAAGACTATTGGCTCTCAAAAGTGATGAATCACAACTTCGGAAGCTGCAACCAGCATGGTTCAGCCCCATGAGGTAAACAGATCTATTTTACGTAACCTGTAGTAACTATTGGACTGTTACGCAAACAGGCAGGTATGCCAGGTGCAAGGGAAGTGTCAAAAAGTATCTTGCTCAATCCCAACCATTTAGCCTGGCAAGGGAGAGCATTTGAAGCTCCAGATAAGGAGTAATCACCAATGTGACCTAAGGACAAATTTGGTTAAATCATAAGCTGTCAAAATGCACAAGAGTTGAGCCAAAATGTAATGTATACAGAATCTCATGGGTTTGTGTATACATCAACAACAACTCGCCATCCACATGCCATGCAGTGGAGAGCAAGTTGCTTGAAAACAGTTTCAAGAGTAGCCAATCCATACAAAAGGAACTTGGAACCTTTGAAGTAGGTATCTGGTGGAGCAAGGGAGGCACAAGCCAAATACCAGGGATAAGTAACCCTGGCAAACAGCCAGAGCAAAAATAAAACCATGCACAAAAAAGTCTTGTAGCATAGTGAAAAAATAAAGCAATGCCCCTCGTAGAGCTACTGTTCCAGGGAAAGTCAACACCTAGTAGTGGGGCTACCCCAAGCAGACTATATATGAATGAATGATATGGGTGGCTAGCCATCACCCCACAGCAATGATCGTTTGCGTTACAGTATTTACCTCAGGGTTACTATATTATTTCAGTCACTTGTTTTGTTGCATTTATCCTGTCTGGTGTTTTCTTTTCATGGCTTTGGGTTAGTCTCTAAACTCCAGACTTCCCTCACCTTACAGAAAGAACCAGTGTCTTTTCCTGGCTCCCAGTAGGTTAGGATGGGCTTTGGAATACTGGTGCAATTTCTTAAGGTTTGGTAGTAGCAGCGCTCTGAGCTCTGGAAGCTACTGAGTGGGCTCTTCCAGATATATAAATGTGTTGACAATTTTAAGGTTGTGTTGCTTTGCATGGACAATAAAGGTGAATGCAGACCCAACATTGAGCGAGCCGTTAATCCTCGCACAGGAATCCCACATTGAACCTTCACAAAAAAAAATGCATGAAAAACATTGAATATATCGATTCCCTTACAAGTCATTTTTAGAGCCTTGCAGAGCAGAAGATCTTGTTCAATCATGGTTTCAAATTTGTAATAGACGTAGACCATCAACTGCAAATTGTTGGAAACTTCCATAATTTCATGCAGATGAATAGCAAACTTGTGACTTGGACTGATACTGCAAATAAGTTCTGCCTTTGTCTCCAGCAATTATTTCAATTCAATAACTAATGGTATTATTTGACAATGGTACTGCTGCCACTTTTCATGCTTGGTCTGACCCACACATTATTTTTGTTGATGTGAATAGCATCTAGCTGGACGAGTGCTTCCCTCTATTGGGGGAAGCGCTCATGTGTGTGGCATCTGGCACACACATGATAATGTGTGGCATCATGCCACACACATCCATGTGTGTGGCATCTTTGATTTTGCAGTCAGGTAAACTACTCAGCAGCTTGCTTTTCTCGGTCTTTTGATTAAATGTTTCTTTGGAAGCCTTGTTGGAAAGTTGCTGCTTATTTATAATTCCTTCTAAATGTTGAAAATGTGATGGAGGCATGGACAACAATGTTAGCCGTTTCTGCTTCAGAGGGTCTTGGAGATTTCACTTTTTCAATGACTCATTGCATTGAGTGGCAGAGCACATAATGCATTGGCATTTCATCACTCCGTTGTTTTCAATACTGGTGAAACCGAGCTCAATGCAGTCTGGCACATAAGGATGTTTCACTCATTCTAGGTAAGAAAAAATGAAAATTATGATTTGAATTTGTTGCATTTAAGACTGAGGGAACAACATCATTTGCTATGATACAAGTTTACTACATTGTAGGGTGCTTTACTGGTACAATGCTTTACTGGTGCAGAGGCAGTGATATGACATGGAAAAAATAGAACTGTTAGAGTTGCAGTATAATGAGGTATAGGTATAAATAGGTATCTGTTTTCACTGAAATATGAATGGCACACAGCCAGCATGATACATACCTCACAGTTCACACTACTAAAGAGCTGAATCTCCACCCCCGCAAGCACAACTAGGTGAGTACACTACCACAGCTATCAATACACTACACCAAGCCTAAAGTTTATACTCTGGTAAATTTTAGTGTATATTCTGGGGTGTTGTTACCCAATGAAAAACTAGTTTTATTCGATTCTTGGTAATATACCCAGATTTACAAAGCACTGGTATAGGTGAACAGTCCAAGGAACATTTACAGCATTAGGTAAAATTGAAAGTGTGCGCTGCAATGATTGTCATATTTGACAGTTGAAGGATTATAATGCAATGTTTATTGGTAGGAGAGGGAAGAGACCAAGACGATAGGATGCGGTGTGTGTGAGTAACCAAGGATTGAGTATGGAGAGGTAATAAGTTGAGAGATGGGATACCTTCCTTGAATGCTTATATGGAGTTAAAGTATATCTGTAATAATAATAGGTAATTACAAATAAAATACCAACTAAGTGTAATTTCCTAAGTGGTTACAGGATGAGCTATGCTTGTGGTGTTCTGTCTTCCCAGCACTCTTTGCCATGTAACGCTTTGAAATTACTGATGGTTTTGACCACCACCACCTTCTCGCCTAATTTGTTCCAAATGTCTACCGCTCTATTTGTGAAAGTGAATTTTTCTTATATTTCTTTGGCAGCTTTGTTTAGTTAGTTTAAATCTATGACCTCTTGTTATTGAAGTTCCAGGTCTCAGAAATTTGTCCCTATCAATTTTACCGATTCCCGTTACTATTTTGTACGTAGGGATCACATCGCCCGTTTTTCTTCTTTCTTCTAGGTTTGGCTTTAATGAATCTAACCTCTCCTCATAGTTCTTGTCTTTCAGTTCTGGGAGTCATTTAGTTGCATTTCTGCCCCTTTTCCAGTTTGTTGATGTGCTTCTTAAGATATGGGCACCATACAACGCTGCATATTCCAGCTTTGGTCTAATAAAAGTCGTGAACAATTTCTTTAGTATTTTGTCATCCATGTATTTAAAAGCAATTCTGAAGTTAGAAAGTGTAGCATAGGCTCCTCACACGATGTTCTTTATGTGGTCTTCAGGTGATAGTTTTCTATCTAGAACCACCCCTAGGTCTCGTTCTTTATCGGAATTCTTTACAGATTTCTCACATTATTTATAGGTTGTGTGGGGTCTATGTTCTCCTATTCCACATTCCATAACATAGCATTTATTCAAATTAAATTCCATTTACCAATTGGTGCTCATACTTATTTTGTCCAGGTCTTCTTGAAGGGCATGACAATCATACAAGTTTCTTATCTTCCCTATTATCTTAGCATTGTCATCAAACATGTTCATATAATTCTGTATTCCATCTGGTAGATCGTTTATGTAGACAATGGACATTACTGGTACAAGAACTGAACCCCTGTGGCATTCCACTCGTGACATTTCTCTAGTCCGATACATTGCCTATGATTACTGCCCTTATTTTCTGTCGGAACATTTTTCATCCATTTTAGAAGCCTACCTGTCACTCCTCCAATTTGTTTAAGTTTTCAGAACAACCACTTATGTGGAACTTTGTCAAAAGCCTTTTTTAGGTCCAGATAGGTGTAGTCAACCCAACCATTTCTTTCCTGTAAAATCTGTGGCTCAATCATAGAAACCGAGTAAATTCGTTACACAGGATCTTCCAGATCGAAAACTATACTGTCTGACTGTTGTTGTAATTTTTCTCCAGGTGTTCTACCAATTTAGTTTTAACTATTTTGTCCAATATTTTGATTATTACACTTGTCAATGATACCAGTCTATACAGTAATTGAGCGGGGGTCTTTCCTGCTGCCACTTTTGTAAATTAGAACTATGTTAGCATTTTTCCACACATCTGCTAGAATTCCTGTACACAGGTATGCCTGAAAAATCAGTTGAAGTGGAATGCTGCACATTCTCTTGGAACCCATATTGAAACTACATCTGGGCCAATTTCTTTGTTCTTACTTAGCTCCTTGAGCATATTTCCAGTTCATCTCTAGACACCTCTATGTGCTCTGTTGTTCTCTGGAATTCTTATTGTCTGGTTCTCTGAAGATTTAATTTTCCATGAAAATTGAAATTTTTGAAATAAAATTGAATTGAATGAAAATTGAATGAATAAAAATTAATGGATGAATGAAAATTGAATGAATAAAATTGAAAAATTTAAATAAATGTTTCTCATTTTCAACCTCTGAATATTATATTTTACTCCAATTTGTTGTTGATGAATTTATAGAATAGGCCTGATTCTGTTATACATTTGTCCGCTATACCTTTCTAAAAATTTCTTTCTGCCTCTCTCCTCACTGCCATGTAGTAGTTTCTCACATCTTTGTATCGCTGGTATGTTTTGGGGTTTGGCCTCTTCCTATATTGATTATATTTGAGACTGATTATTGATTGATTCTATATTGATTTGTGTACAAAACAGGTTACAGTGGATACATAATAAGTACAGTGTATATTATATAAAGCCACTAACCATGCACAGCATTTAAAACTGTAACCTCCTACTATGTTTGACCAGTTTATGATGTTTTCACGATAAAAATCCTGTATACGCTACCTATATTTAAACTGGTTGACTACATGACTTGGTCACTGTAACCTATATTTTTTTTCTTATATATGTTCAGTACAGTATACAGTGGCAGAAGTGTGTTCTTGTTCAGACTGTAGTTTTAGGTATGCTTTGTAGTAATGTAGTAATATAACAAGTGGCTTAATTGATATTTATAAATTGAAGAGTGAATATTTTTTCAGATCCACAAGATGAACGACATTTGCTGGGAAACTTGTGTTGGTGCTCCTGGAAGTAAACTGGACTCGCGCACAGAGACTTGTATTTCTAATTGTGTCGACCGCTTCATCGACTCCACTCTCTTCATCACCAATCGCTTCGCCCAACTCCTTTCAAAATCAGGGGCCATGTGAGATTGAGATAATAGTTGGGTGAGGGGGGGGGAGGGTGAACAATGTTATTGTAATATTAAATATCTATTAATTCATTATGCAAATTTTATAATTATGATGTTGAACAAATATATTACACAAGTTAGACCTGAAACAGTGAAGGTATTGTAATGAATTTTTCAGTTAGGTTTTATCCCAATAACCATAAAAAAGCTCAGTTGCTTATTAGATGGTTTTCTAATTGTTCCAGTTGAATATTTTACAAGTGGTTCTTGGGTCCTACTGCACCTTGTTAAATATGTAGTAAGATTGAGAGCCTCAAGGATGCAAGATGTCATTTTCTTCAGATGACATGACAAGATGTAATTTCTCTTGTCTTTAGTACATCCTTCATGTGACCTGTGAAAAATTACTACCTGTTATCTGAAGGTTCTTTTTACTAACGTGGAACTTCAATATGTTGTATAGTATCAAACGAAATATAAACAAACGATTGTTGCAGCGTTCTGTTTTTTCCCTCTTAATTACTATAATGTCTGAATATAACACGCAAAGTGTGGAGGTAAAGATGGGATACTTCAGGGCTCTTGGATGAGAAAGTGTTCCATGCTGTTATAGAGAGGGCAAAATAGCATCTTATTTCTATTTTGCAGCTTGACTCAAATGTAAACAAACCATACAGCAGATGTCATTTTGTCTCTCTGTCCACCTGCCTATTTTTTCCTTGGGCAGCCACCACTAAAGGTTTTCCACATATAGCAGTGGAGGGGTGCATGCCTCTAGGCATATATTACACTCCTTACTTAAGACACCTGCTGGTTTGTTCAGAGAAATTTTGGGAGAGAAGTGCATAGCAGTAGACCAAGTGAAGCTAGCGTTTTCTTGGAGCTCGCTGGGCTGATTATAGAAGACGCACCTTGAGTCCTGAACTAAGAGTTCGGCCATGTCCATGGTCGTGTATAACTAATGTAGGATATGGGATACTTCATTAGTCACAAACTATACCTTTACACTGCCAATACATTAAGTTAATGGAGTAAATTTCCTTTGCTGTCGATGTTTCATTGTTCCACTTAGCCATACAGTGTATACAGTTTCCTGGAACATCGCAATTTTTTAAATTATGAAAAAAATTGCCTTCCCAATTTAAATTCATCACATTTATCCCCATGGCCTTCCTTATATTACTAATAAAGGGATTGGGGAATTTTATTAGCCTAATTATGTATTGATTGCACAAAGAAATTCAAATTCAATGTTTTCCAGTCTTGAAGTTCGAACATACAAACTGGAGACCTTGGAAAAGTTAAAAAAAATGTATTGATACTTAAACAAGAAAAAGTGACTGACTGAATTAGAACATTTGTATCTTAAAAATTTTTGCAATCAATAATTTGTTTTGAAATTTTAAAAATGGAAAAATTGATGGAGCATTGTACAAACTGACAGGACTTGAACAAATAATTGATACCAATGTTACAAAAAGCTCAGTCACTGAACATGTCCATAATCTTATCACAAAAATGGTTCATCGATGAACCCATCAAAGTTAGACTATTAAATATAATTGAGAATAAAGCAAAAACATGTACACTATTTTGTGAGGTACAAAAAAATTGAATAAAAAACAAATCATAATTTAAAAAATTAAATTACTACCCCTCGATGATTCAATGAATCTTGCACATTGAAAAGGATGACTACTGCTAAAGTTCCTACCCAAAATCATTTTATCTTGCACAAAAAGCCATGGATATAGTCTTATTTATTAAGGAAATACTTTACTAGTCTATAATTTGCTTTCTGTAAATCTATTCTTTATTGGTACTGCACCAACAACACCAGCTATGCATACGAGCGCAGCTCTCATCCTGTAACTACATTTAGGTAATTACACATTTATTGGCAAACTTGAAGCACAATTCCCCACAGAATTAATTGTTCATTGTTCACAGTCAAAAATAGCTTTCATTGATTTTGTCACAATCTGCAACAATATGGCATCTTGGGAGATTTTTGGCAAAGCCATTTCCAGTGTTTTAAATAGTATGCGATCTACTTGTCATATGGAGTAGTTTCGTATAATCAAGCAGGTTCAGAGAGACAAGTTCTATACATCATCTTCAATCGAGGCCAATTACAGGACAAGTACGTGCTTGTAAACTATCCCGTTTACAATCTGTTCATTTAAATAAATGTTCAAGTTATTACATGTGGAATAGTTGCAAATCACAACATTATTCCTGCAGAGCTACATTCAAATGATGAATAATTTTTTTTTTTGGTACCACAAACTTGGCCACACATTTACAATGGTAACCAGCATATACACATTTTCTTCTGTCCTCCATGGACAGGGTTAGAGATCATTTAAACACACAATTCAGTGATTTATTGAACAATCAACCACAGGTGATTGTAGTGTTTTTAAAATGCTAATCTTGCCTACAAACATAAATACACAGATTTACGTCTGTCCTACATAAACAGTGTTCGAGATTTTTTTTATTTACATAGCATCATTAATTAGTGTGCGTTTACAAAGGTGAAATGCAATTCTGACCAGCTTTCACATACCCTGTATACAAATATACACACACACATACATATATACACATACCTGCACATATCCACATATATATACATACATACACATATGTGCCTCCTACTTTGACAGGGTAAGATAGCTTTTATAGAAACTAATGTGATATTAAACACTTAACCACTGAAGATGATTAAGATGCTTTTAAAAGCTCAGGTTATAGGTACATACATTGTATAACAGATGTATTACATAGTTAATCTTTGGTACAAGTCCAATATATCAAGTGTTCCAGTATTCATATAGTAATTACAGAGTTCAGCATACCTCACCCCAGGAGGGCAAAATTCAGTCAATATGGGACATTCTATAATATAATGTTCAAGGGAGTGCAAGTTTTCTCTTTCACAAAGTTGACACATGGTGTATTTGACATTTGGGTTTTTAA
The DNA here is from genome assembly GCF_040958095.1 of Procambarus clarkii. NCBI lineage: Eukaryota > Metazoa > Arthropoda > Malacostraca > Decapoda > Cambaridae > Procambarus > Procambarus clarkii. The sequence continues at coordinate 18,529,828 of NC_091162.1, forward strand.
AAAGCTGCCTGATATGTCTATATCCCAGGCGTATTCTGGCAACTATGACATCACATTGCCGAGTTCTTGCTCTATTAGTTCGATAAACTGTATAAATATCTCCTCACGATATTTATCATAAGGTTTAATGCTACAACTTTCAGGCCTTTGTGAATTTGTTAGGTCAATGAGATTATCATTAGATATTTGTTTGTGTTCTCTTTGTCACTGCTAATGAAACACCTATATTAATTTCTACTACTGGTTTTCTACAGCCTATCTTTGCAAGCATATCAACAGTGTCATGCTTTGAAGTGCCAACATGTGATGGTATCCAAAGGAATTTAATTTTAAATCTTGTTTTCTTTAGCAGCTAAAACATTCATTCGTATATCACTGACTATTTTCTGGGTGTTACTACTATGTGCGTTCAATGCCAGGAAATGTCAGCACTGTGGAGAAATGTCCGACAGACCACTGGAACATTATCTAACACAATGCTGAGTTAGAAACCCATTAAGATTTCAACTTAGATTCAACAGAGCAGAAGAAGTTGTTAAACCACATGGGACAAAATCTTACTGAAGCGACTATACGAGTCATAAATACTCATACTCCGCCCAAGTAAAACAGAAACAAGCAACACTTAGTGGGCCAGCCAGAGGCTTAGGGCCCCTGCAGAAATATCTGGGGGGAAAAAAAATAGCCAGGAGTGCACTCTGCAAGTCACAGTATATAAGTCCACTGCCTTTGTCTTTTAAGATTCAGTGGCAAGGTCTGCAAATTCGGTTTGAGTTGTAATTGCCCAATCATTGATGCGCTTCATTGCTGTATGTATGAGAAAAGATTGTAAGAGCTGATTGGTACAAGTTAGGAAGCTGATCAATGGCTAGCGCCCCCATGTAACTTGGCTGATTGATACAGATGGTGTTTTTTTAAAGTTAAAAGCTTAAAAGAGCTTTGAATTCTATATTTCCCTGTATATTCCTCATGAAAAATATTGGGCCAAGATTGTGATGTAGTAGTAAAGGCTCATGTATTTTTAGATGATGCATTTTGAAATGATGCAATTAATTTTGTTGGGGCCAGGAAACCTGCATATATATAAATACTTTGGGCTTGTGTTGATGCCCCTCCACTAAGGTCAAACTATTAACCCTCCTCAGGATACAACCCTCATAACAGTTGCCCTACTCCTGGGTACCTATTTGATGCTAGGTAAAAGGAAATATGCCAAACCATTTTTGCCCTGCCTGGGAATCGATCCCAGGAGCCCCGATTGTGAGTCGAAAATGAAGCCAAATAGGAGCTAAATATGCAGTACTGAAGGTAATACCTGATAGCATCTTAGCTGAATTGGTGCTAAGACGTTTTCCCAGCTTGGTGCCTTCTTTTGATAATTATAACCTTGCAGCAGCAAGATCTAGATAGTGTTGAAAAGCATCTCTCAAGAGTCTGCTCATTAAATGCAAAGGTTGACACGTGATGATGTGATTTGCTTACTGCACAATCTTGAGTAAATCACTCTGATATTGCATCAATATTAATATCAACTGTAGGAAATATATGGAGTGCCTCCTTTCTTTTAAGTAATGCATTTACCTTTCCAAATGATGATAATTAACTTAAAGTTATAGATCACTGGTGTGAAAAAACAGATGGGATTTTAATACTGTATTTTCTAAATATTACAGATACCAGGGGAATATATGTTGTTCTTTGTGGGTGTCAGAACTACCAAGCTATGGGATGGAAGTGTTAGTGATTAGGGCATTGTGTTCTGTATTTTCCAAATGCAAAGGAATTTGTGGAAATGTTGCCTGAAAATCAATTTTCGAATACTATTATTGTATATTTCAATTGTAAACATACTTTTAAGGAAATATGCCAAATTAGTTTACAGCAAAATCTTGTATAAAGGATGAAATATTTGAACTTGCGTACTGTTTATTATAAATCAAACTAAATATAAAGGCCATGATTTTAGTTGACAATTTTAATATTTTGTAATAGAGGATGGTTTACTGAATTTTCATTTCTATAATACCTAAAATAGACTTGTCCAATAAAGAAATTAAGATTATATATGAGGTAATTTAACACTAAAATGACCAATGTAGGTTAAATATCTTTGTGGATATGAAGCATGTACATCAGATTTTCAATTTTGAAAGAAAGCAGTTATTAAAATAAAGCTCCATTTATGACTTGTCTACCCGAGTTATATTTTGATTGGGGATTTTATTTATCTGTAGGTAAATAATTATCACGAGAGCTAAAATCCTGTATACATAAAAAAAATTGGCAAGGACATAGGGTAGATTTAGTAGTTAAAAAAGTGAATGAATTATGCTATTAACCCCCCCCCCCCCAAAAAAAAAAGTGTTGCCACATGAATCTGCTGCAACCTACTGAGAAACAATTACTTTTTAATGGGGCAATGTGTTAACATTAATTATGCTGACTACAACTGGACTGTCTCCATTTTTTGGATGGTAGAGCGACGGTCTCGCTTCATGCAGGTCAGTGTTCAATCCACTACCGTCCAAGTGGTTGAGCACCATTCCTTTCCCCCCGTCCCATCCCAAATCCTTATCCTGACCCCTTCCAAGTGCTATGTAGTCGTAATGGCTTGGCACTTTCTCCTGATAATTCCACCCACTTCATTTTTTTTTTATCTATCTTGAGTTGATTTCGGGGCTTTTAGTGTCCCCGCGGCCCGGTCCTTGACCAGGCCTCCACCCCCAGGAAGCAGCCCGTGACAGCTGACTAACACCCAGGTACCTATTTACTGCTAGGTAACAGGGGCATTCAGGGTGAAAGAAACTTTGCCCATTTGTTTCTGCCTCGTGCGGGAATCGAGCCCGCGCCACAGAATTACGAGTCCTGCGCGCTATCCACCAGGCTACGAGGCCCCTATCCATATCAGAAATTGTGTAGCAGATGCACTGTGCTACTGCATTTTAATAATAATAATTATTTGTGTTGGGGGACAGGTAGCCAGTGTATATACATGTTAGTATATATATACTAACATGTATATACACTGGCTACCTGCCCCCCCCCAAGGATGCAACCCTACAACAAGCAGACTAACTTCTGGGTTACTCCAAGTTACTGCTAGATGAACACATGGGCTGACATGGTAACATAGGTGGTGAATGCTACATATGGGGTGACAGCTACACATGGGGTGACAGCAACACATGGGGTGACAGCAACACATGGGGTGACAGGGTAACATATGTGCGTGACAGAGCAACACATGGGGGTGACAGGATAACACATGGGGGTGACAGGGGTAACATGGGGTGGCATGGCAACACATGGGGTGACAGGGTAACATATGTGTGGTGACAGAGCAACACATGGGGTGACAGGATAACACATGGGGTGACAGGGTAACATGGGTGGTGGCATGGCAACACATGGGGGGTGACAGGGTAACACATGGGGATGACAAGGTGACATGGGTGGTGGCATGGCAACACATGGGGGTGACAGGGTAACACAGGGGGTGACAGGGTAACATGGGTGGTGGCATGGCAACACATGGGGGTGACAGGGTAACACAGGGGGTGACAGGGTAACATGGGTGGTGGCATGGCAACATAGGAATACACGAAGTTGAAGTGAATGGGCGATGGGCAGTTTCACTTTAATCTGTACTGTTGTGGTGGGGGTACTACTCACTGTAGCGTGTGTGCGTGCGTGTGTGTACTCACCTAATTGTGCTTGCGGGGGTTGAGCTCTGGCTCTTTGGTCCTGCCTCGCAGCCGTTTATTAACAGGTGTACAGGTTCCTGAGCCTATTGGGCTCTATCATATCTACATTTGAAACTGTGTATGGAGTCATCCTCCACCACATCACTTCCTAGTGCATTCCATTTGTCAACCACTCTAGACACTAAAAAAGTTATTTCTAATATCTCTGTGGCTCATTTGGGCACTCAGTTTCCACCTGTGTCCCCTAGTGCGTGTTCCCCTTGTGTTAAATAACCTGTCTTTAACTACCCTATCAATTCCCTTGAGAATCTTGAATGTGGTGATCATGTCCCTCCTAACTCTTCTGTCTTCCAGCCCGCCCGCGTATGCACGCACACACGCACACACATATACACACACACTTGCAGGTCTGGAATCAGAATGATAAACTGATAATGGTAAATGCCTACAGCCCACCAGCAAGCAACACATGGACAAAGGAGGAACTGGATGACAATCGAGAGGACCTCATACTGGCCGTGAGAGAGTTGTAGAAAGGACAGATAGAGATAAATCACGATTGTTGGTACTGTAAGACTTCAACTTGAAATCAATAGATTGGGAGGTCAAACATTATAAAGCAGACCCCTAGCAATGTTCAACTATCCCTAACGATGCACAACAGCTCGTCACCACTTTAGGCAGCGTTGTTAGCCATACAACCTCAAATAGCTAATTATATATATGTAGTTTAACAGGCCTTTAACCTTGTTCAAAGTAGACCAACAAATATTTATGTTGGTTAAATGAATGGCCGTCTGTAGTATAAATACAGATAAGGAGACGAAATCACTTGAAACTTTGCAAAATAAGGCTATGCAAATTATTTTGGAGGTTCCATAGTTTACGAGAAGAGTTAATAATAAGAGATTCAACGTTGAAACTGCCTGCAATACGTGAAAGAATTTTGATCACCACCACAGTTTATACGTGAAGGCATTGTGTAAATATCATATGAAATTTCCAACTAGGCTACTGGTTAAACTATATGAAAATGAGAGGAAAGTTTAATTATGCTCTTTGGCTATACAAGTTTTCCAATATCAAAATGTTAATTATGTGTATACGCTACGTTATTAAATCAGTTAACAATGAAAAGCATTACCGAGAGTGCTCCAGTTATGGGTAAGGATGTGTATCAGTGTTATACCGACGGCTCGGTAGGAATAAGTGGTATATGTAGTATATTTAAACGATCTTCTCTCGCTCATACAGCAGCGAGGCGTGACAGTGACTGGGGGTAATATGACTTAAACACTCATGGCACTTAACACACACAGTTGTAACACCAAGAAAAATAATGATATTCGAATGAATGTTTTATTTGCTAACCAAGATGGATTTTGAGATTAAATTCTTCTAGATATGAGTGCATGTTGACATCTCCAAGCATGATACTGTTGACATGTTTGTAAAGACAGCCTGTAGCAGACCAGAATTATAAATCAATATAGGTGATTCATTAGCAGGGACAAAAAAGAATACTGAAACGAATGTCTGATTAAAATCTTACTGATCTAACAAATACACAAAGACCTGATTGAAACTGCAGTAGTAGTATTAAACATTGATAAATAACACGAGTAGACACAAATATATATAGATATATAACTAAAACAAGAACTCCATTGGCTATAGGATAATTTAGTTGCCAGGATCCGCCTGGGATACTGTCGTATATATATATATATATATATATATATATATATATATATATATATATATATATATATATATATATATATATATATATATATATATATATGTGTGTGTGTGTGTGTGTGTGTGTATGTGTGTGTATCTCCTTTAGGAAAAGGAAAACATGCATTTGCTAGGATTGAGATACGCTGAACCCTCCAAATGTTACCTGAATACTTGATCATTGAAGATATACTGGACGTGTACCTCAGATTTACTTTGCAATGCAAAAAATATACATATATGATGTAATAATTATAACCTGAGCTTGTAAAAGCGCTGTGGTTGATTGTTCCATAACTCACTGTGTACCGTAGCTGTATCCTGAGACCTTGTTCATGTGGGACAGGTGAAAGTGTACACACATGCTTTGAAACGTACCATTGTAAAAAAAAAAACCCGTCAATCACCTAGTTGAGAGCTCAATAACTAATTTCACTATGTAGCGGAAGAGTTCTCTAACCGTGTGATAGACTGAGGTATTGGGGGGAGGGGAAGGGTTGCATGACTCTGATAGACTGGGGAGGGGAAGGGTTGCATGACTCTGATAGACTGGGGAGGGGAAGGGTTGCATGACTCTGATAGACTGGGGAGGGGAAAGGGCTGCATGACTCTGATAGACTTCATGAGGGGTGGAGGAGGGGCTGGGAGATGGGAGGGGGGGGGGGGGGGGGGGTAGGGCGATCCTGGTGGGCCACCGAGCAGCAGGAGAACTTTAAGTCGTACCATCAACAACCCGATCTTCGTACCATAACATCCCGCACCACCACCTACTACTTCCACCACAACCCCCACTACAACCCTCTACCTCCACCACAACAACCCTCTACCTCCACCACAATCCTCTACCTCCACCACTACCATTATCTACTACCACCACCATCACCACCCACTGCCACCTCTATATTTGTACTTAATTATACAAGTATTTGTATATATTTGTGTGTACGTTTATTACATTATTGCACGTATGCCGGAAGAAATGTATACATTCATCATGCAGAATAATCAGTAAAATGTCGATTGTTTCTGATGTGTGTAAACATATTTGAACGCGTCGTACTGAGCATGCTGTAGAGCCGCCCCTCTACACAGCACTACTACTACCACTAACTGCTTCCCACTACCACCATCATCTACCACCTACCAGTCCTGTCATTAATCAGGACTGTCCACTATAAAAATGACTATGCAAGCAATCCTAAAACGATTTTCTAGTCAATAATTAATATTAATTTATTCGAAATATAATTATATAAGTATTTGATAAATATTTATTAGGTATATCGTTTTGAATGTTAAAATATTGTGCCTAATGTCTTGCAGGATTTGTTTCTGATGTGATATTATTCCGTCAACACGCCAAAATATTTCTCCCTCTAATACGCGAAAATATTACTCCGCCTACGCGCCAAAATATTAGCACACCTGCGCGCCAAAATAATACTCCGCTTGCGCGCCAAAATATTACCCCTCCAGCGCGCCAAAATATTACCCCGTCATAATTCTTAGATAATGTTTTCTTGCCGGGGGTAATGACTGATAAAATTACGGCCAGAGATTCTTTAACATTCCCACAAATTTACACTAAAGCTTAACAGAGCAACTATTACATTGCAACATTGTAACACTGCAACTCAGAACTATTTACGGAGGTTAGTATGGTTCATCGCTAAGTAATCTTTTATTGTTTAATTTGTCTTTTGTTTTTCGACATTTCAACGCAAAATATTTATCTTCATACATTAATGAAAGTATGTAAACAAAATAATAATAGAGATTAAGCTTATTACTTTTCTGACTGCATATTGTGAGCTTGAATAGTAAAAACTGTATTAATATTTTGTACACTGAGGTATGCTTAAATTTGTAGAGGTTAGGCAAGGTCTCGACTTTCCCACCAGATGGCAGTGGTGAGACTAAGTATTCAATCTCTCCACCAGATGGCAGAGGCGTAGCAAGTTCTGAATCTCTTCACCAGATGGCAGAGGCGTAGCAAGTTCTGAATCTCTCCACTAGATGGCAGAGGCGCTTGGGACCACCCGTCTTCACTTTGATATTAGAGAATAGAGACTGATATTAGTTTTAAAATAACCTCATTCCGGTGATACCTAAATGAAAGTGCAATTGCGGAACTATTACGAACGTGCTTGGTAGTACAGGTGAGTTCGTTCTCGACTCATAATCGGGAATCCCAGATTCGAATCCCGGACGAGACACAAATACTTGAAAACGTTTCCTATCACCTAATGCCTCTATCCACCTAGCAGTAAATAGGTGCCTAGGCTTGCATCCTGGGGAGGGTCAGCAGATCGATCGACCTAGGGGGAGGGGGCGGGGGGGTTTGGATATAAACATATATAAATAAAGCATATATATAACACTGCAAAGCAGACATGACGGCTGATATCGAAGCTTTTAAAATACTGAACAGTTTGGAGGACATTGATCCAGACTACTTGTGCCAAAGGTCAGACGCCAAGAAGCAAGGGGGCTTCAAGCTCAACGAGCCATAATGTAGGACAGAAAACAGAAGATTTTTCACCCAAATAAACCCATGGGAACCGCCTACCCGCTGAAGCCGTAAATGCCATAACATCGCAGCAGTTCAAAATCCAACTGGATAAAGTTTTAAGGATAAATTGGGGGGGGGGGGCGGGGGGGCACTGACAAGCCACCGGCTTCATGTTCTCGTCGAGACCACTAGTGAGATGAAGACACTGAGGTAAATTCAGGTAAATTTAGGAGACATGTGGTAGAAGACACCGCCATATAGATGTAGCACCACCAGAGGACGTGGCAACAAGCAAGTAGAGCAACAACAGAACAAGTATCAACAACAGAGCACCAACAACAGAGCCAGTATGCACAACAGAAAGTAGTAACGTCAGAAACGTACGTTGGCGTCAGAGACGTCAGAGTATGTGTGGTGAAGATGGTGGCAGAGGAATTAGTAGTTGGTGTGCTTGCCGCTGGCGGCGCTGGCTAGGCGGTGTTAGCGAATAACATGTCTGATGTCGGTGGTGTGGTAGGGGATGTGGTAGAGGGTATGGTAGGAGGTGGTGTGTGGTGCTGCTAGTGTGGAAGATGGCGGTGGTGTGGTAGGCGGTGGTAGTGGTGGTGGTGGTGGTGGGTGGACGTGCGGGGTCCGACAGCCCAGCTTTAAGTTGCGCCCAGCAAGCACTAGCAGTACTCTCGGAGGCTCCCTCTCCCCTCTGCCTCGATGCCACACCACCGCCTCGCTTCCTACACCCAACCAAGCGATCCGAAGTACTGATGTGTGGCCACGGAGGGCCAGGAGTGAACGGGAAGGCCCATATAGTGCATCAGGAGGGGGCCGAAGTTGGACTGGAATGGCCGGGGTTGGGGCGGAGGTGGTCATACAGGAGCAGGAGGGGTCAGACGGGACCATGATGATGGGCCGGACGGGAGCAGGGAAGGACGGAAGGAATAGGTGAAATCAGAAGGGATAGGAGAGGTCACGAGGGAGCAGGAGAGGTCAGAAGGGAGCAGTACAAACCCGAAGGGTACAGTAGGGGGTCAAAGGAGAGTAGGAAACGTCAGAGAAGTCAGGAAAACTCGAAATGGAGAAAAAAAAGAGTTCAGAAGTTAACAGGGGGGGGGGGTTAAAAGGGGCAGTACAGGCCAGAGTTGACCGGAAAGTCTCAGAAAGGAGTACGAAGAGGCCAGTGGGAAGGAAGACGGAGCCAGAAAGGAGCAAGATCGAACCAGGGGTACGTCACCAGGGGGCCGGAAGGGACCTCTGGGAGGCCAGCAGAGGAGTAGGTCAGTATGGCAGGGAGCAGGGTGGGGGGGGGGGGTCAAAAGAGAGTGGTAGGTTTGCGGGCTCAGGGGGTCATAATGGTGATTAGGGACTCTTTGCCAGCAAGTAGCAGGGGGCCAGCAGGGTGCAGGGGGCCAACAGGGTCCAGGGAAGCCAGCAGGGGAGGCCAGCTGTTGGTGGGGACGCGAGTATTGCTGTTACGTTCTCCTGTTTTTCCTCTACACGTCCATCTCCATCAACGGGTTCCCGTTTACAGCAAAATGGAAGCAAAGAGCAAGAGTTAAGACTAGAAGAGAAACAGGGAGAGGGGAAATAAGAGAGGGGAGAGTGGTGTAGGGATGCGGGGGGGGGAATATTGTGGGGGGAGGGGTTTAGGGGGTGTCAGGAGGAGAAGTGGGGGTATTTTGGGGGAAGGAAACTATCACGGGAAAGCGCTAAGCCATTACGACTATATAGCACTTGGAAAGGGGGTCAGGATAAGGATTTGAGATGGGACGTGGGGGAAGGAATGGTGCCCAACCACTTGTGGACGGTCGGGGATTGAACGCCGACCTGCATGAAGCGAGACCGTCGCTCTACCGAACGATGTAGGAAAGAAGTTTGGATGAGCAAGAGATGTGTAAGCGCTCGGTGAGAAAGCAGAGACTTCTGCATCTTGCCCAAGGAATGCACGAAGCCGTTAAAAAAAAAATGTAACCATTTTGCTTAGCCAGAAACTTACGCACGCAAACAACCCGCCTAACTTGCCCAAACCGTAGCGTAAGAAACGACAATATATCAGAAAGAGTAGACCTCCTTTAAGGAGGACTCTTCACCAGTAAGGGCTTCTTAGATAAACAGTCAAGACTCATCCAGGAACAAAACTGGAAGGAATTGAGGTGATCATTGATGGTGGAGGCAGAGCCATATCTTGAGATCTTGAGATGATTTCGAGGCTTTCGAGGTGTCCCCGCGGCCCGGTCCTCGACCAGGCCTCCACCCCCAGGAAGCAGCCCGTGACAGCTGACTAACACCCAGGTACCTATTTTACTGCTAGGTAACAGGGGCATTCAGGGTGAAAGAAACTTTGCCCATTTGTTTCTACCTGGTGCGGGAATCGAACCCGCGCCACAGAATTACGAGTCCTGCGCGTCTTCGGTTCAATTCGCCTTCATCAGAGCATTCTAAAACGCTCTGATGAAGACGAATTGAGCCGAAAACGCGTTTAGCATTCTCTATTACCCACTTGTGGTTTTCCGCATTACAATACATATTTATAAGGCAGCACTTTACCTACAGGGGCGGGAATGTTAACTTATTCTTCAAAACACTTGAACAAAATAATGAGGAGAATGGATCACCGGCGGAGGACTGTAACTGCCACTCACCAGTGCTTATAGGAAATGAAAGAAATTCTTTACGAACACGTTCGACTCTACCACGAAGTCGCTAAGATTCAACAAGAGAGAAGGATGGATGGACTGTATCTTCCTTGACTACCAAAAAGCCTTTGACACTGTCCCTTACAAAATACTGTTGATCATATACACTGGGAAAGCAGACTGGGAAGACTGGAAAGATACTGACATTCATGAAAGAGTACCTGACAAACAGGAAACAGAGGTTCTCTGTTTCTGTTCCTGTTCAGCTCAGCGTGGAACCATGAAATGGTAAAAAGCAAAATAAGTAAATTTAGAACGTGCAAACACTTGCTACAAGACGGCTACCAGTGGAACCAAACCAGAGATAAGAGACATGAGTTACGAGGTCAGGCTTAGTGAACTAAAACTGCCCACATTAAAAGAGAGAGAGGAGGACAGACAGGAGATATGATCACAACATGCAATATACTCAGTGAAATTAAATAAAGTGAATAAAGACTATATATTTTTCATGTGAGGTACAAGAGATGGAAGAGAGACAGGTGGAAGTGGGGAACACAAGAAACAGGAAAAATGGTAAGGAAATACTGGAACACATCGAGAATGGCCAACAAGGGGAGTGATGAACCAGAGGTGATGGAAACAATCACCATTCACGACCATTCAGCAAGCGTAATAGATCGTTTCTTTCTCATATTATAAGAAAAACGGATGCAAACAGATATATATATTTATATTTATCTTTGTAGCCTTCTGAAAGTTGCTTATATGAGCACGTGTCAACCCTTTGTTTATTTACCCTGAACCTAAATATCTGCCAAAGAACACCATTCATCCCTTCTGCAGTTTAGGTGAAACTAATTAACCAGCGAGGATGAGAATTTGGACATACGACGACTAATTCCTGGGGCGACGATATTGCCGGAGCCCGCGCGACTCACCGCGCATGCGCACTTCCACATCACTTGCGCATCATCAAAGGCACATACTTGCATAAGATTTCCCACCATAACATTCATATCTAAATCCCTTAATCAGTTTAAATCCACTTAATTCCTTCTGGGCGTGCCTGCCTCCAAAGGCTGCTGCTTTGCTTTAAAATAAATCATCGCCATGTTTCAGGCAAGTTGAGCAAACAGTGCATAATGTTACGGCTTCGCTCAGTGCAGAGATCATCCTACATTTTCGATCTTCAAAAGGCGTTAAAGCATTAATATAACGAACTAGAAACTTTATTTGTGATATTTTTAAACTTGGAAATTATGGACGTACGTCAATTCCGGGGAATTAAGCAGAGTATTTAGTCGAAAATTGCGTCATTTCATGCAACTGTTGTGAACCGTTGCGGCCGCATGCCTGAGGTGCGATGCTCCAGAGATACGCTGCCAGCGTCTGGTTTTGTCACCAGGAGTGGAACTACGGCTCACCAATTTTTGTTTCTCTTCTCTGATTACCTACATACATACATACCTTCCCGACCTCTCCTCCACCTTCCCAAACCCCTCCTTCTTTGTTATGTTACCTCCACCTCCCCCGCCCCCCCTTACCCCCCCTCTCTTTCTCTATTTTTTTAAACTAATACTACGCTTATAAAAGCTGTCAAATGACGTGCCAAGTGAAACTGCAAGCAAGAGCTGTTATCCTACCTCAACTCATCTGAAGCCTGCTCCTAGAAACTCATTTATTTCAGAGAATGTACTTTCAAACTACCATATAGGGAACTATCATATAACAAAACTGGTGAAACTGCAAGCAGGAGCTGTAATCCTTCCTCAAATCACTTGAAACCTACTCCTAGAGGTCTATTTATTTCATGAGCCTGTTATATGCATCAGTAGGAATAGCCTATATTCATTAACAACATTAGGTAACTATCATATAAGTAAGAAGATGAGCCTGTAGCCAACTGTGTGCCAGAGTCTTCATGTGATCAGTTGACCTGATCTCCCGTGTATCACCCTGTTGAGTGAACAAGTTCCAGATGCGAGTCAGCCTCGGAGTGAATGATCGCTGATGGAGTGATGTTCTTAAGAAAGGCACTTCCAGCATGAGACTGTTGAAGGTTGAGAGCCTAGTACGTGCTACGGGTAGCAACTACTGCTACTCCACGGAGTTGGGCCAGGTGCAGAACTTTGAGAACTCTCTCTCTCTCTCTCTCTCTCTCTCTCTCTCTCTCTCTCTCTCTCTCTCTCTCTCTCTCTCTCTCTCTCAGGCTACGGGAGAGCGAGGTTTAACTCTTGATGCCCCGCCTACTAGCCATGTTGTACCGTTATGTTATAATTTTTAACTTTCCTGATGTTCGAATTCTTTGTCGAAGTTGGCCTTACAGTTGTGGATGGAGGTGGCTTCCATAACTTTTTCTTTCAGTGCATTCCACCTGTACCGTACAGAGTAAGATCATTTTCTTGTATTTCTTCGACTGATTTGCGTTTCCTGTGTCCACCTATTTTTTCTTGTCTTATTTTCTCTATCTTTAAATGCTCTCAGAATCTTGTATGTTGTGATCATATGCTCTATGTTTCTTTCCTACTGCAGGGTTGTGCCCAACCACTTAAATAGGTACAGTGTCGTTCTCGCTTCTTGCAGGTCGGCGTTCGATCCCCGATGGTCTAAGTGGTTGGGCACCACTTTTCCCCCCTATCTCTCCCAAGTGCTAAATAGCACACCTTTTCCTAATAATTACTTTAGCCTTGTAGCTTATACCTGTTAGTTCTGGTACTTATTTGGTTGTTAATTACTGTATTTAATACATTTTTATTTTGTGCTCCACAAGGTTTGGTTTATAGGCCAGGGCTGCGTAATCTAGTTTTGGTCTCACATAGGTTGTATAGATTGACTTGAAAGAGACCTTATTGATGTATATAATGTGGGCAGAGTTTATTTCACCCTGATGCCACTGTTCACCTAGTAGCAAATAGGTACCTGAGAGTTAAACAGCTGCTATGGGATATTTCCTGGGAATGTGTGTATGTGTGTGTACTCACCTAGTTGTGCTTGCGGAGGTTGAGCTTCGGCTCTTTGGTCCCGCCTCTCAACTGTCAATCAACTGGTGTACAGGTTCCTGAGCCTACTGGGCTCTATCATATCTACATTTGAAACTGTGTATGGAGTCAGCCTCCACCACATCACTGCCTAATGCATTCCATTTACTAACTACTCTGACACTGGAAAAGTTTTTTTCTAATATCTCTGTGGCTCATTTGGGTACTCAGCTTCCACCTGTGTCCCCTAGTGCGTGTATCACCCGTGTTAAATAATTCATCCTTATCTACACAGTTAAGTCCCCTGAGAATTTTGCATGTGGTGATTATGTCTCCCCGAGCTTTTCTGCCTTCCAGCGACGTGAGGTGCATTTCACGAAGCCTTTCCTCGTAACTCATGCTTCTTAGTTCTGGGACTAGCCTAGTGGTATATCTCTGAACTCTTTTCAGCTTCGTCTTGTGCTTGACAAGGT
>NC_091162.1:18546367-18558867 GCF_040958095.1 Procambarus clarkii
AGGGAAGTAGTGTGGGAGGAAGGGAGGGAAGTGAGAAGGGATTGAGGGATAGAAGAGGAGTATGGAGGGAGGGAGAGAGAGAGGGAGGGAGGGAGGGTGTGAGTGAGAGAGAGAGAGAGAGAGGAAGGGAGGGAGGGGTAAGGGAACTATCAAGAGAAAACGTCAAGCCATTACGACTATATAGCACTGGGAAGGGGTCAGGATAAGGATTTGGGATGGGACGGGGGAGGGAAAGGAATGGTGCCCAACCACGTGTGCACTGTCGGGGGATTGAACACCGACCTGCATGAAGCGAGACCGTCGCTCTACCGTCCAGCCCAAGTGGCTGGGTGAGAGAGAGAGAGAGAGAGAGAGAGAGAGAGAGAGAGAGAGAGAGAGAGAGAGAGAGAGAGAGAGAGAGAGAGAGAGACAGAGAGACAGAGAGACAGAGAGAGAGAGAGAGAGAGACAGAGAGAGAGAGAGAGAGAGAGAGAGAGAGAGAGAGAGAGAGAGAGAGAGAGAGAGAGAGAGAGAGAGAGCCGCCTTAACCACTGTTGTAACAAGCCAATTGTCTAGCTTAGCGACCCGAGAACTGCCCTCGTAACTACCCCCAATGTCTCCAAGTTATCATTTTCTTTTGATAATTGTTACAGTGAGCCTGTGAATAGTGGTGACGTCACTGTTGTTTATCTAAGTGACGTCACTCTTGTTTATCTTGTGTTAGTGACGTCACTCTTGTTTACCTAGTGTGGTGGTGTTGGTTCACCTAGCTGTACCTGTTTATTGCTAGGTGAACAGGGGCATCAGGGTGAAACAAACTCTGTCCATTTGTTTCCGCCTCGGCCTGGAATCGAATCCGGGTCCTTAGCACTACGACCCACCCCCCCCCCTAGCGCTGTCCACTCAGCCGCGAGGCCCTGTACACACAGCGTGTATGTGTGTGTGTGTATATGTGTACATTTGTATGTACCGAATCACCTTCTGTGGTTGATTGTTCAATAAATCTCTGAACTGTATGTTTAACACATCTCTAACCCTGTCCATGGAGGACAGAAGAAAATGTATATATGCTGGTTAGCATTGTAAATGTCTGGCCACGTCTGTGGTAGAAAATAATAATAATAATAAAAACTAGTCTGGTGGAGTACCTCTGAACCTTGGTCAATTGACGAGATACGGACTGAATGCTGGAGCTGCCTACTCCAGGATTGGTCTGACATGTGTTGGTCAAATCAACTGGTCTCAGTATTCTTACTAAGAATACTAGGAATAATTAATTCATAAGAATTAATATCTTATGGATTATTCTATTCATTGGTCTAAGTATTCCTGGTGTAGAAACACATGTTTTTTTTCAGGGATATTCCTGCGCGGGCCCTGAGCCTCTGGCTGGCCCACTGGGCGGGCCCTGAGCCTCTGGCTGGCCCACTGGGCGGGCCCTGAGCCTCTGGCTGGCCCACTGGGCGGGCCCTGAGCCTCTGGCTGGCCCACTGGGCGGGCCCTAAGCCTCTGGCTGGCCCACTGGGCGGGCCCTGAGCCTCTGGCTGGCCCACTGGGCGGGCCCTAAGCCTCTGGCTGGCCCACTGGGCGGGCCCTAAGCCTCTGGCTGGCCCACTGCGCGGGCCCTAAGCCTCTGGCTGGCCCACTAAGTGTTGCTTGTTTCTGTTTTACTTGGGCGGAGTATGAGTATTTATGACTCGTATGGTCGCTTCAGTAAGATTTTGCCATATGTGTTTAACAACTTCTTCTGCTCTGTTGAATCTAAGTTGAAATCTTAATGGGTTTGTAACTGTGCACTGTGTTAGATAATGTTCCAGTGGTATGTTGTGGTTGTAACTGTGCACTGTGTTAGATAATGTTCCAGTGGTCTGTTGTGGCTGTAACTGTGCACTGTGTTAGATAATGTTCCAGTGGTGTGTTGTGGTTGTAACTGTGCACTGTGTTAGATAATGTTCCAGTGGTCTGTTGTGGCTGTAACTGTGCACTGTGTTAGATAATGTTCCAGTGGTCTGTCGGGCATTTCTCCACAGTGCTGACATTTCCTCTCATCTTCCGGAACCTGTAAGCCTATTTTCCCATGCACATGGGTATCCAAGCCTGATGCGATGTAAGTGTACTTCTGTTGTTCTACTGCTCCCTTTCATCAAACTAAGTGGTTCGTACTTGGCTGAATTCATATATAAACCCGCAGATCCTGATGTTGCAACTGCTGTGTTGTGGTCACTGTACATCATCTGCATTGCTCTATTTCTAATTACTTTCTTAATTTGTAAGACTCTGTGGTATATAAATGTCTAAATTTTTTCACTTAGTTGCAAGTTTTGCAGCTTCATCTGCAATGTCATTTCCTATTATTCCCACATGACTTGGCACCCAGTTGACAAATACCCGTCGGCCTTGTCGTTTGAGTGCTTGCATTAATGATAAGACATTTGTGATCAGATGGATGTTATCACGTATGTGTTCTTGTTGCAAGGTTTCAATGGCAGTTCTCGAATCTGTATGTATGATAACATGTTGTCGGTGTTCAGCAAGAGCATGTTCCAAAGCCTTTTGAATGGCTAGCATCTCTGTAAAGTCGAACACCCATTTGAGAGTCTCCAACTATTTACAGAGTTTCCTGCTTTAACTGCAGCTCCGGTTTCTTGTTCCTGCTGGTCTACTGGTCCATCTGTGAAGTATGTGAAGCTGTCGGATGCCATGTTTGCTTCTATATGCATCTGTGCAATGTTACGTAGCAGATGAGGATTAGTCTGGTTCTTTTTTTCCCCTCAAGAACCATAATCTTAAAGTCTGCTGGCGGAGACTCCCAAGGGGCTTGCATAACAAAGTCTGCATGTATTTCGTCGACACCCTTCTCAGTGACTGTGTTTGTTATGTCGAATGTATTGATGGTGTTTATCGCACAGTGGGTCCACCTGTTGCTATTGGAGGCTCTTCTGTCCAGAGTTAGTGCTCCAGTGATTATATCTTTAAGTGAATTGATTCTAGGTCTAGTGAATATCTTGGTCAATATGCACGCAGCGATCCCTTTTACCCTTATTTCAATCGACGTTAGCTTTATTTCTAGTCTTAGGTTCCGTATTTTAGTCCATCTGGGAGCTCCTGTTATGACTCGCATTGCATCATTTTGAATAACCTCAACGTTTGCCCACTGACCGAAAGGGAGAGTAAGACAGGCGCTGCATAATCAACTAGGGAACGAACAGTGTGTATGTAAAACATACAAGCTGTCATGTTAACAATTTTGTCTTAACACTTTGTGTCCCGCTCCTAGACGGGGCCCTGTGATTGCTCTCATTATATTCAGTCGTGGTTTTGCTTTCTCCTTCAGATATTGAATTTGCTTGTTGAATGTCTTTTTAAAATCTATCCACACTCCGAGATATTGATATTGTGTAACCCACTGAAGGTTAATGTCTTGAATGCGTAGGTGCCTGCCTGAAGTGTTGCCGCCTAGTCTCATTGCCTTAGACTTCTGTGCAGATATTTTTAGCCCTAAAACACTGCATTCAGATGTTACTTTATCTAATGCACCTTGTGCTTTATTTAGAAGTGAAGGACCTGTAATGACTAATGCTATATCATCAGCATAGCTTAGCTATTCAACCCCTTCTGTAAATGTCATGGTAACAAGGTTTTCCATAAGGATGTTAAAAAGACTAGGACTGAGGACTCCTCCTTGTGGAGTCCCATTTTCATGCAAGTGGTAGTCCGACAAATGTCCTTGCAACTTTACTCCGGCATACCTGTGACGTAGGTAATCTTGAATCCATGCTAGCATATTTCCCTTTACAACTTTTTTAACTAAGGTGTAAAATTGCTTGCGGGCTTGCAAGTTCGAATGCTTTTTCTAGATCAAGGAAGATCACTATAGCTGGAACTGAGTTAACTGTTCCTAGTAATGTTGCTATGCAGTTGGCAGTACCTACTCCTCTAGTGAAGCCAAATATGTGTTTATGAAGGTCTCCAGTCTTCCACAGTAGCCTATTTAAGACCATCCGTTCTGCAGTTTTACTAATGCATGATGTTAATGAAATGGGTCTGTAATTGCCAGGAATCGGTATGACGTCTGCTTTCTTCCAAGAGGTTGGTAGTTTGCCTTGCTGCCAAGATGCATTGATGACGTCCAATATTCATTGTTCTCCAGCAGGACCTGCATGTGCGACCATTGAGTATGTAATGTTATCAGCACCTGGTGCAGTGTCCTTACCACCTTTTCTGGCTCTGATTAGTTCTTGTTTAATGAAGGGACAGTTACATTCGTCATTTATAGCTATGCTCTCACGAATGGCTGTCAACCTCTCTTGTTTTAATTGTTCTTGCTGCCTTCTGGCCATTACAGGAAGCTGATATGAAGCTGTTCTTTCTGAAAATTGGAGAGCAAATCTCTCAGCCTCCTGCAATGGTTGAATACATGCCTGTGGCCGGGCTGGTCGACCTGATATAGTTTTAATCTGACCCCATATCTTGCCAAGACTACTATGTTCATTCAGAGTCTGACACCACTCAAACCATCTTGCCTCCTTTACTTCTCGAGAAACTCGTCTTGCTTCAGATATCACCGCTCGTAGCAGAGTTCTTCCTTCTGGTGTGGGGTTTCTCTTTAGATGTTTTCTGAAGATGTTGACTCTGTGGTTCTGTTCTTTAACTTCATTACTATAGAACTAAGAGTTCTTTCGTTTTGTGTTACCTGTGATAATGATTGGAATAGCTTTGTTTGCAGCAGCTGCAACGGCTTCCTGCAGATTGGTCTCGTGTATGTTCAAATCCTCAGGTGGCGTGTATGTTGCATACCATTTTTCAAGTTCTTCTTGGTATATATTCCAATTAGCCTTTCTTAAATTCCACCTGGGTTGTGCAGGTGGTGTAGGAGGTCGTTCTATGTTTAGTGTTGTGACAGTAGCATAGTGGTCACTGGTGATCACCGGGTCTACTTCCCACTTCGCCTGATGCTTGAGTGCTGTTGAGATGAATGTAAGATCAATCAAGGGAACCTCCTAGAATGTGAGTGGGTTCCCCAGTACTGAGAAGTGTAATTTCAGGTACTTCTCGCAGAGCTGCAGCTAAATGGCGCCCATCTGCGTTGGCTGGCCCAGTTGCACCTAACTCTTGGTGATGAGCATTAAAATCCCGAGCAATAATTACATTTTCTTACGTGCCCAAGGTAAGCATTGCCTCTGCTTCTAGTTTACGTCTAGGGGGATTGTAGGGGGCTTACGTCTAGTAGGGCTTGTGACCGAAGGGAGCCGGTCGACCGAGCGGACAGCACACTGGACTTGTGATCCTGTGGTTCCGGGTTGGATCCCGGGCGCCGGCGAGAAACAATGGGCAGAGTTTCTTTCACCCTATGCCCCTGTTACCTAATAGTAAAATATGTACCTGGGTGTTAGTCAGCTGTCACGGGCTGCTTCCTGGGGGTGGAGGCCTGGTCGAGGACCGGGCCGCGGGGACACTAAAGCCCCGAAATCGTCTCAAGATAACCTCAAGATAGATGTTGTATATGAGGAGCTCAACATTAGCCATATTCACTGTTACTGCTAATACCTCTACTCCATCCCCACATGACACTGGGTCTATTTTCTTGCTGGGTATGGTGTTCCTGACTAGGGTCATTAACCCTCTTTGTCTCCTCTGCTCATACGGTATAACATAGTGCTGATATCCAGCTAATCTGAAGGACTTCGTGGCTGGGAAAAAGTTTCTTCCAAAACGATTATATCTGCTTTCGTGCTGATTGCAGCCTCCTGAAGTGTGTGGTTTTTATTTCCCAGACCTTGTATGTTCCACTGCAGTATTCGTAATGGCCAGACGACGGGTTCGGTTGGTGTTGCCTGTTCTAGTAGAACTCCTCTTCGGAATCGACCTCTATATTCTCCACCTCGCAAGTCGTGTTGCTGCAAATCGGACTGCATTGATTGTTCGTGGTCATCCCCGGCATTGTTGGAATCTGTGCATAACTGTGGTCCATCACTTTGTTGTTGGTATTGCTGCATGTCGGACTGCATTGATTGCTCGTGGCTGTTTCTTGTGTTGTTGGAACCTGTGCATCTCTGCTGTTCAATACGTCTTTGTTGGTGTTGTTGCATATCAGACTGCATTGGCTGTTGTTGTCTGTCTCTTGTGTTGTAAGATTCTGTTGATCTTGGGTGGTCACTGCTTCTTGCAGTTGCTGTTGTGAATGTTGATGTTCTGGTGTGTTGACTACCCGACTGTTGTTGGTAGTCTGTATGTCCATGTTGCGTTGTTTGTCCTCTTGTGCTCCGTCTTGTCTCAGACTGTCTATGTCTTGTGTAACTGTGGTCTGCTGCACGATCTTGTCCATTATCACACAAGTGATTTCTTGAGTCTGTTGTTGTGAGGCGTTCTGCGTCATCTGTAGACAATTGATAATGGTCTCTGCCATGATCTTCACCATGTTTTTCAGCTGGACCTCGGGGGTAAAACTGTATATCTGTTGTGTTGATTCCGAAAGTGATTGCTTTTTGCTCTCTTGCTTTTGCTGTATTTCTGCAGCATTTTTGTGTATTTTCTGATTTGGAATTGATAGATTCGGGAAATTTTGCTCTGTGAGTGTGTGTGTGTGTGTGTGTACTCACCTAATTGTACTCTCCTAATTGTGCTTGCGGGGCTTGAGCTTTGGCTCTTTGGTCCCGCCTCTCAACTGTCGATCAACTGGTGTACAGGTTCCTGAGCCTACTGGGCTCTATCATATCTACATTTGAAACTGTGTATGGAGTCAGCCTCCACCACATCACTGCTTAATGCATTCCATTTACTAACTACTCTGACACTGAAAAAAATTCTTTCTAACGTCTCTGTGGCTCATGTGGGTACCAAGTTTCCACCTGTGTCCCCTTGTTCGTGTTCCACCCGTGCTGAAGAGTTTGTCTTTGTCCACCCTGTCATTACCCATCTGTGAGAGTGGGTGTGTGTGTGTGTGTGTTGTGGCTGTGCACGAGTGTTCCAGACGTTGGTGTCCATGTATATAGTGCTGGTCTGTGTGTTTATCCTGCCCTGAGCTGTCTGCACCTTTTCTTCCCGTGCAGAACAGGTTGTGCTCCGGGCATGATGTTTGCCTCCACAATCTGGACATTTGGCTGTTGTGGTCTGGTTTGCCATGTGCTTGGCTATACAGTACTTGATTGGCTGCACACTCCGCATCTCTCCTGTCCGGTACAGCGTGATTGATGGCGGCCGTATTTCTGACACCTGAAGCAGCGCAGGGGGTTCCGGGACGTACGGTCTCTGGCCGTATATTCCCTATATCTGGCACATGTCCCATGACGGTCACCAGAACCTGACGTGTCGCTGCCTTGTCTACTTTTGTGCGGCATCGTTCCACATTCAGGATTTGCTTGTGTTCATTGATGACAATGATGACAATGACTAGTGTCATTGATGACAATGATGACAATGACTAGTGTCATTGATGACAATGATGACAATGACTAGTGTCATTGATGACAATGATGACAATGACTAGTGTCATTGATGACAATGATGACAATGACTAGTGTCATTGATGACAGTGTAGAGAGCCATGACAATAGTGGAGAAGAGTCTGAACAACATGACGAAGAGTTACAGTAGAGGGAGTGAGTCATTATACCATTATAATGACATATATATATAATGACATTATAAAGTTCTCATATTAATATTACCATTTTGTTGTAGAAATACTTTATTGATTAGTTTTAAACAGGTCAGGTATATATGAGCAGGCATTTTACGAACGAATTTTTCTAATATCTAAATATTTACATATAAACGTAATATAAATATTATGTAAATGTTTACATATATACATTATAAATATTATGTAATGTTTACAAATTTATGTAAATGTTTACACATTTATGTAAATAAATGTGTATACTTATATTAATTTTATATTGATATAAATATAAATATATATTGATTTATGAATATATATCAATTTTTATTTTACGGCGCCGAAACATGGGATCCCTCTGGCGTCAGGTCTAGGACTCAGTCCTCTGGGGCCAGATTCACAAAGCCGTTACGCAAGCACTTACGAACCTATACATCTTTTCTCAATCTTTGGCGGCTTTGTTTACAACTATTAAACAGTTCATGAGCCCCGAAGCACCAGGAGGCTGTTAATAACAATAACAACAGTTGATTGGCAAGTTTTCATGCTTCTAAACCGTTTTATAAATGTAACCAAAGTCGTCATATATTGAGGAAAGATGTTCACCTTCGTAAGTACTTGCGTAACTGCTTCGTGCATCTGGCCCCGGCAATGATCTCGATATTCATAAAAAACGGGACATTGGCAGGGCAGACATGGACAATTTGGGATGAGTTACACACCAAGAACGGAGAAACGCCAGCAACTGATCATTCTGATGAGCAACAGAAATATTAAAATTATATTTTCCGTCTCGGTAAAGTAAGGCATTGGAATGAAAATTGTGAGGCTGAACCCATGAGCTAAAGCTCACAAAGGTGAGTACACAGGGGGCGTGGGAGGTACACAGGGGGCGTGGGAGGTACACAGGGGGCGTGGGAGGTACACAGGGGGCGTGGGAGGTACACAGGGGGGCGTGGGAGGTACACAGGGGGCGTGGGAGGTACACAGGGGGCGTGGGAGGTACACAGGGGGGCGTGGGAGGTACACAGGGGGCGTGGGAGGTACACAGGGGGGGCGTGGGAGGTACACAGGGGGCGTGGGAGGTACACAGGGGGGCGTGGGAGGTACACAGGGGGCGTGGGAGGTACACAGGGGGGCGTGGGAGGTACACAGGGGGGCGTGGGAGGTACACAGGGGGGCGTGGGAGGTACACAGGGGGCGTGGGAGGTACACAGGGGGCGTGGGAGATACACAGGGGGCGTGGGAGATACACAGGGGGCGTGGGAGGTACACAGGGGGCGTGGGAGGTACACAGGGGGGCGTGGAAAATGCGCGGCAGGTTTAAAAATTCGATTGCAATTTGGATCCCCTTGAGAGAGAGACTTTTGGGTTGGTGGTGTGATGTCTCTGGTGCCCCGGGCAGAGCATAGCAAGATCATGTCTCTGGTGCCCCGGGCAGAGCATAGCGAGATCATGTGTCTGGTGCCCCGGGCAGAACATAGCGAGATCATGTGTCTCTGGTGCCCCGGGCAGAGCATAGCGAGATCATGTGTCTGGTGCCCCGGGCAGAGCATAGCAAGATCATGTCTCTGGTGCCCTGGGCAGAGCATAGCGAGATCATGTTCCTCTGGTGCCCCGGGCAGAACATAGCGAGATCATGTGTCTCTGGTGCCCCGGGCAGAGCATAGCAAGATCATGTGTCTCTGGTGCCCCGGGCAGAGCATAGCAAGATCATGTGTCTCTGGTGCCCCGGGCAGAGCATAGCAAGATCATGTGTCTCTGGTGCCCCGGGCAGAGCATAGCGAGATCATGTGTCTCTGGTGCCCCGGGCAGAGCATAGCGAGATCATGTGTCTCTGATGCCCCGGGCAGAGCATAGCGAGATCATGTGTCTCTGGTGCCCCGGGCAGAGCATAGCAAGATCATGTGTCTCTGGTGCCCCGGGCAGAGCATAGCGAGATCATGTGTCTCTGGTGCCCCGGGCAGAGCATAGCGAGATCATGTGTCTCTGATGCCCCGGTCAGAGCATAGCGAGATCATGTGTCTCTGGTGCCCCGGGCAGAGCATAGCGAGATCATGTGTCTCTGGTGCCCCGGGCAGAGCATAGCAAGATCATGTGTCTCTGGTGCCCCGGGCAGAGCATAGCACGATCATGTGTCTCTGGTGCCCCGGGCAGAGCATAGCGAGATCATGTGTCTCTGGTGCCCCGGGCAGAGCATAGCGAGATCATGTGTCTCTGGTGCCCCGGGCAGAGCATAGCGAGATCATGTATCTCTGGTGCCCCGGGCAGAGCATAACGAGATCATCTCTCGTGTGCCCCGGACACTGCATAATAAAACCTGCGGCGGAAACTACGTTAAATTTTAAAATTTTAAATTTTTAAAATTTTGTCGCGAGGGGCGACATGTGCTACAGTTTCTACTCCCATAGTGAAGAGCTTGACCTTTAGCAGAAACATTTTTGAGTTCCTAAAGCTTATTTTAGGATGAAAATTAAAGTTTGATGGAAAATTGTGTGCATTTTTTAATTTATTTTTTTTCGGTTTAATCTCCTGTGTAACTTGATATGCACGTCAATGCGCGTGTGGAGCGCAGAGGGAGCCAACGCAGCACCGTCCACCAATCACACAGCCGCACGCTTGCATTCTCGCCCTCGATTGGACAGTAGTAGTGACGTCATGTATTTATCATGACGTCAGTGCATGCGTCACAACTGAACCAATGGGAAGGCAGTTTTGCACTGCGTCTCTCTCTTGATTGGCGGAGACGGACGCCGCTCACCTACATGGAGGTGGAAAAAAAAAAGAGTTGATCCTGATGCACTGACGTCAAGGGCATCGATTTTCCAGCATGTTTTGGTTAGGAGTGAATGGAAGGCTCTTAGCCCGTAATGAGAAGAGTGGGAGTGAGGGGGAGGATGTAATACATGAGACGCCACCCCCCCCTCTCCCCACCTCACAATCCTCAATCCTCCTCCTCAACAAATCACGGGAACGTTAATTCAGGGTTACATCACAGGCAGGACAGCCCGCCGCCGCCGCCATCTTTGTTCTGTGACAAACTCAAACGGTCCAACGGTCAATTTAACGTTACAAGAGGTTTTCGTACCACAGAATCTGGGTATTTACTCTTATGGTACTGGTACCCCTAGTACCTCCCTCTCTCTCTCTCTCTCTCTCTCTCTCTCTCTCTCTCTCTCTCTCTCTCTCTCTCTCTCTCTCTCTCTCTCTCTCTCTCTCTCTCTCTCAGCTGATTGCCTTTACAAACTCTCTTAATCACCAAAATGGTTATCGAGGGTTGGGGGCAATAATGTCATTAAAGAGGGTAGTTAGGGGCCAAGGGCAGTTTAGCGAAGGGTGTGTGTGTGTGGTGCGGCGCCCAGTTGTTCAGGTGATTGGTGGTAGTTACCCCGAAGCTGGTTGAAGGGGGTCGTTACCTTGGTGTGTGTGTGTGTGTGTGTGTGTGTGTGTGTGTGTGTGTGTGTGTGTGTGTGTGTGTGTGTATGTGTGTGTGTGTGTGTGTGTGTGTGTGTGTAAAACGGTGCTTCTCAACATCTTTAAACTACCAATAGGTCACAGCAGTTCCAGTAGTGTTGGGACTACTTAGTAGTTACCAGGATGTTGCTCCAGACGATACTAGCCGTCACAACTAGTTACTAGTATGTCTCAGAAGCTACTAGTACTTAGTGACAGCACTCCAGTACTTTCTGCCTGCTGCCAATGCTCCTTGGCAGCTATCCAGCATTCGTTGACAGCTATCCTGCATGTAGTAACCCCCCCCCCCAAACATCTACCAGTAATTCCCGATATCTACCAGTATTTCGCAACAATTGACATCATCTGGGGCTCAGAGAACTGTAATCCACTAATATTTTCCCGCGCTGTTTCCATGACAACCAGGAGCAATATGTAAACAATAACATAACAGTTACCCGGATGAGAGAGAACAAATGAAAGTGCCAAAACAAAGGAAGATGGTGGGGGCTGGAAGAGGCTCTCACGCCCGGGCCTCTCAGTTCCAGGCCACCTGGAAAAGCAGCCAAAAAAACATGTCACTATAGAGTTTGGGGTCCAGTGGAGTAAAGGTGTAAGGCCATGGGAACATCACTTTAAGTTCGTACCCTACGGAGGGCCCGCCGCTCGCTCCAGTACCTTTCTCCCGCCTTTTCCCGCTCTCTCACGCGCGGGCGCCCCTCCCAGCCGCGCGGGAAGGTACTGGAGATGGAAGGGCGGGAGACCTCTCTTCGTACTCAAGTTTACTCACGGCTAAACTACTCATCATTGGCGTGTCATAGTAGCAGAAGGTATTCCAGAGGCACCTACCTGCTGCCCAACTGGGACTCGAGGCGTTCCATGCGGTGCCGTGAAGGTTTTACTTGACCCGAGTCCTAACCCTTTCATGACCTCTACATCCGGTACACCTCCAAGATGACCCAGGACCGAGGCTCTGATAGAGACAGGAATAGAACTGGATCGAACCTTGTCCTTAACCTCTTGTGTGTCACCTCTTGTGGGTACCACTATAGTACTGTTGTCTCTGGAAAGAGAGAGAGAGAGAGAGAGAGAGAGAGAGAGAGAGAGAGAGAGAGAGAGAGAGAGAGAGAGAGAGAGAGAGAGAGAGAGAGGAGAAGATAGAGAGAAGAGAGAAAGAAGGAAAAACAGAATACACTCCTTAACTCATACTCTCTCTCTCTCTCTCTCTCTCTCTCTCTCTCTCTCTCTCTCTTCCCGTTATCTTCCCCTCTCTCTCCATCCCACTTTTATCTTCCCTCTCCCGCTATCCCCTCTCCATCTTTGCTATCCCTACCCCACGATAACCCCCTACCCACGCTCCCATTCAATCTCTAAAGGCAAATAGCATCAATCGAAGATTGGAAGTTTGTGGCAAAATATATCAAGTGTGGATGATGGATAGATACTTGGG
>NC_091162.1:18563867-18582509 GCF_040958095.1 Procambarus clarkii
GTTCCCTCTAGTTATTTACAGGTTCACCATAGCCCGTGCTACATGGACTTCCCCCCTAGTTACAGCTCTCAGCTCCGCTCCGGTGCCAGGTAAGTCCACTGCGGGCTCACCATAGCCCGTGCTACTTGGAACTCTTTGTTCCCAGTAACTGAATCTGAAACAACAACAACAACCTCGTCAGCGAATGGACAGCTGTTGTACCCGATGATCTTCTTCAACAACTGCTACGTCCGGCCGCACGTCCGGCCTCACCGTCCGGCCTCACCGTCCGGCCTCACCGTCCAGCCTCACCGTCCGGCCACAGCGACTCAGCAGTCCTCGAGCTGTGCTGCTGACAGGGACAGCAGCAGCAGCGGTTCCCCACGATGACGAGGCCGACCCCGAAGACTCGACCAACTTCGAAGACGAACCCAAGGAAGCCGACAACGACGACTCGACCGACTTCGATGCTTCAGTCGATGTCACCGGCTCTCCTGTCCCTCATGCGGCCGCCCGCGCACCATCTCCCCCCTCCTCCCCCCTCCCCCCCACCATTCCGCAGGTTCCGCACCCGCACCAACCGGATATACCCGGACTTCGCGTATATCCGAAGTGGCCACGTACTTTCCAAGTATACCAGACATCATAACTCCATAATGTACAGCAACTACTGGGAATACAAGTGGAGGGAAGCAGGACGGATCCTTCGCCTGGTCGTCCCTCAAGAACGCCTCGACCACCTCTGCGACTACGACACCTTGAAGAAGGAAATTCGACCAGACTACCGACTTCGGGGAACCAGGATGAGGAAACCAATTCTCTTGTAACACTCGGACATCTATCTCTCCCCCCCCTAGACCGGCCCTGCTGACTCCGGTGGCACTCAGCTGTGAGCAGCGTGTGTACCCGCCATCAACTCACCGGTCTGACCAGCCCTATGGTCTTGGATTGGATTGGTGCGTCCTCGGACCCCATCCCCACATCTCCAGTAACAGCTATTGATACTGGTATTGGCTCCAAAGTGCCTCTACTTACAGGCTCACCAATAGCCCGTGCTACTTGGAACTTTTGTTCCGAGTAGCTGAATCTAAAACAACAACTCCGCCCCCCCCCCTCCCCGTCCAACCACTTGGGTTGGACGGTAGAGCGACGGTCTCGCTTCATGCAGGTCGGCGTTCAATTCCCGACCGTCCAAGTGGTTGGATACAATTCCTTTCCCCCCGTCCCATCCCAAATCTTTATCATGACCCCTTTCCAGTGCTATATTGTCGTAATGGCTTGGCGCTTTCTTCTAATAGTTGCCCCCCCCCCCTTTATGGGCTATTCATGCCTGTGCCACCTCTTGGGTTGCTTAATCTTCAGAAAGCAAGCAATCTGCCTCCCTCACAAAGCTATCACAACAACAGTGGAAAAATCTTGAAGTAGCACAAAGCAATGCTACGAGAGCTGCACTGGGAGTCCCTACGTTCACCAGACTTGTAACTCTAAGACTGGAAACGGGTTTGCCCTCTCTTTAAGAAAGAATATCTCAAAGATCCGCTGCAGTTCTCAGTAAGATAATTATTCCCACCTGATCCAGTCCCAGTACGGCAGGCCTTGGTGGTTGGACTTGGCCTAAACAATGGTAACTCTTGGGCTGCCAGAGCGGGAGAAGTCCTAAACAGACTACAAATAAAAAACATGACTCTTGATAGAGTGGGCGATCAACCACACCCAAACTACACTAGTTCCCCACCGTGGGAGGAGCCAACCTTCAAAACTATAATAGAAGATCTTCCGATGAAAAAAGACGGCCTATGATCCAACAATCCTCAGGCGCATTATAGAAAAAGCAAATGTGCAGCATTGCAGTAGCAGGAACTTCCCACATCTAAACGGATCAGGGGAATATGAGAGTGCTGGCGCTGCTTTTTGCATGGACAGAAAACATGACTGGCAGGACCAGTATCATCAACCCAAACTGAGCTGTTTGCCATACAACAGCCATTCACATATGTGATTTCACAAAACACACAAAATGCAATCATACACACAGACTCAAAAGCTGCACTTTAAGTACTCGAAAAAAACAGCGGAAAGACAACGTGGAAATAATTACCACAATTTTGTATCTTGGAGCAGTCGCTAAAGGCAAAGGACTCAACATTACCCTAAAATGGATCCCATCCCATGTTGGAATTCCATTAAGTGAGAAAGCTGATGAAACTGCTAAATTGGCAACTCGTCATCCAGTGATACATAAAACAATTCAACCCAGCCTAGAGAACATACAAAACATCACCACCAAACAACTCTCACGCCTCAACAAAGCCTACCTGCACCAGAGAGTAGCTGAAGGTTCGCCCTCTGCAATATGGTATCTTCAGGCAACCAAATTATAAAGGTTAAATATCCCAAAAGGAATCCACAGGGAAATAGCAGTTCGGTTATATAGACTACGTCTAGGTTACAGATGCAACTAGGAGATTGGTGAAAGCTAGAGATTGGGAATGGATCTTCTGCCAAACTGTCACAGAAAAGCCACTACTTCACTGTCTCCTGGAATGTGATGCAACCAACG
This sequence comes from Procambarus clarkii, assembly GCF_040958095.1. Lineage (NCBI taxonomy): Eukaryota > Metazoa > Arthropoda > Malacostraca > Decapoda > Cambaridae > Procambarus > Procambarus clarkii. Next base: position 18,566,407 of record NC_091162.1, read on the forward strand.
ACCTTAGAAGAGCTTTAAGAGTCCCTCAATCTTGCAGTAACCACCCTGAAGCCATCAACAATGCCACTTTTCTGGTCCAAAAAAAGTGTCCAGCAGCTGGAGACCCTCATAAATACTGTCAAGCAGTATCCTCCCCGCGATAGCAGCCACATAGTAAGGACTAATGATTTAAATGCGAGCTCGGCACACAGTAGATCCTTTCACGACCATAGATCACATTCACTTAAAAAAATCTACCAATTACCACTACCACATTCATGTCCGTGTCATCCTCTTGGGTGGCTTAATCTTCATCAATCAATCTCTCTCTCCCTATTACGGGCTCACCATAGCCCGTGCTACATATACATTCCGTTCTGAGTACCTAAATTTAAAACACCATCAACCTGTCTCCTCACTTGAGAATGAACCTTGTGAGTTCGAAACGTTGTGAAAATTATAATAAATATAATACAATCTACAGCTAATTGTTATTCTTTTAGTCAACCTTGAATAAATATTACATTTGGAAATATCGTCTTCCAATTAAACCAAGATGCAAGAAGTCTAGTCAGAGGGATAGAAGCCCTAAACAAGAAAAGAATCAACATATTACAAAACCGATGTTCTACTGCCTTAACCGATCCTTCGAGGTCTGCTCACATAAGTAATTATTGCTGGAAATGTCTCAACGGTCGCCCAAACCGTTTGCTGGAAATGTCTCAACGGTCGCCCAGACCGTTTGCTGGAAATGTCTCAACGGTCGCCCAGACCGTTTGCTGGAAATCTCTCAACGGTCGCCCAGACCGTTTGCTGGAAATCTCTCAACGGTCGCCCAAACCGTTTGCTGGAAATCTCTCAACGGTCGCCCAAACAGTTTGCTGGAAATCTTTCAACGGTCGCCCAAACCGTTTGCCGAAGGATGTCAAAACGGTCAACTTAGTCTGACCTTTGACGGAAGCTCAGAGAGTTGTAAATACACTAACAGACTCAATTGTTCACTCGTATTTACATAGAGTGAACATCTCTCACTCTCCTCGAGTGGGATGTCAATTTTCGAATTCACTAAATATTCAATTTATTTTTAAATTGGGTAAACTTTTATTTTTATTTTTTTGAATTTTGAATTAACTGTGTGTTTTATACTTGAATTTAATGTACTCTAAAAAATTATATATTTTTTTAAGTATACGAATATATTTATACTTACCTCTTTTCTCTCGTAGGTTTGAGCTTCAGCTCTTGGACTCCTTGTAATGTGGAGATTGTTCTTTGTACAATTATTTCATTGTTGTATCAATTGTGAGGACAAGGAGCTGGATTATGAGGACAAGGAGCTGGATTATGAGGACAAGGAGCTGTATTATGACAAGGAATCGCTGACAAGGAGCTGTCAGCGATGCAATTAATAATTGTTGACACTACCAAAATTCGTTGACATTACGAAAATAATTCGCTGACAGAAATAACTTGGCATATCTTTCCGTCCATTTATAGGCTTAGGAAAAGGCAGATGGCTTCGAGAAGCACAAGGAGATGGCTTCCAGAAGCACAAGGGGATGGCTGCCAGAAGCACAAGGGGATGGCTGCCAGAAGCACAAATGGCTGTAATACCCAGGACCTCCCCCCCCCCTTAGAGTTCACACCCAGGGAAGCCTTCTCCAAGAGGTCAGCCCAGATGACCTCCGGTTTATCTTGTATATTAAAAAAAATTCCTGGGTTAGTCTTAGTCAGCATAGTTTCAAGTATGTAATATTTCATGCAAGGAAATTAGACTCCAGATTCTTATGTGTAAACATCCCTGGATCTCCCCCTTTTGGCCAGGTCAGAGGTCAGTCACACACGTAATTAATAACTCCTCTCTTGAAGAGTGTATGGTGAATGTCAAACAAGCTTTTTGAAATATTTCTTGAGTGTTTGTACACTTTTGGTGGGTAGCAACAGCAGATCTCCCCCTCCCCCCTGTGGGGGTTGTATATAGAGGGCCTGTAGGAACATAGGAGGGTAGAGTGCGGTACACCGGGATCGAGAGCGGGGCTGTGAAGAACATCTCAGCCAGGGAGAGACAGATAGCTTAAGGTAATGTGTATGATCTCTGAGTTTTTGTTCCATGTCCAAATTTCTTAACTTTTTGCCAGTGTTAGTGTAGCATTTATAAGTAGTGATTGACATAATTTTTGGTCTCAATAAACTCGTTAAATTTCCCGTCTGTGTCAATTGTTGAATCCTCTTAGCCTTTTGGATATAGTGGCTGACAACCGTTTTCAAAATTAATGACAGTCATAGAAAGTACTCTCCAAGTCAAGCAATGTTTCTTGCCTCGTTGCTTGATATAGTTTCAATGGTCAAAGGCAGATGGTGGCAGCGTATTTCATCCTGTGTTAGCATCTCCTTGTTGGCAGTGTACTTTGTAGTTCCGGTGTAACCATCATATGTCAGCCCATAACAGTGTTATCAAGTGCAACCGATGAGGAAGTGTTACTCAGGATAGTTTAGTGTTCCATTATAGTGGTGTTCCATTATAGGGGTACATTTTAGGGTGTTACAATAGAGCGGTGTTACATGGCTTCCAGAAGCACAAGGAGATGGCTTCCAGAAGCACAAGGAGATGGCTTCCAGAAGCACAAGGAGATGGCTTCCAGAAGCACAAATGGCTTCCAGAAGCACAAGGAGATGGCTTCCAGAAGCACAAGGGGATGGCTTCCAGAAGCACAAGGAGATGGCTTCCAGAAGCACAAGGAGATGGCTTCCAGAAGCACAAGGGGATGGCTTCCAGAAGCACAAGGAGATGGCTTCCAGAAGCACAAGGAGATGGCTTCCAGAAGCACAAGGGGATGGCTTCCAGAAGCACAAGGAGATGGCTTCCAGAAGCACAAGGAGATGGCTGCCAGAAGCACAAGGGGATGGCTTCCAGAAGCACAAGGAGATGGCTTCCAGAAGCACAAGGAGATGGCTTCCAGAAGCACAAGGAGATGGCTTCCAGAAGCACAAGGGGATGGCTTCCAGAAGCACAAGGAGATGGCTTCCAGAAGCACAAGGAGATGGCTTCCAGAAGCACAAGGGGATGGCTTCCAGAAGCACAAGGAGATGGCTTCCAGAAGCACAAGGAGATGGCTTCCAGAAGCACAAGGGGATGGCTTCCAGAAGCACAAGGAGATGGCTTCCAGAAGCACAAGGAGATGGCTTCCAGAAGCACAAGGAGATGGCTTCCAGAAGCACAAGGAGATGGCTTCCAGAAGCACAAGGAGATGGCTTCCAGAAGCACAAGGGGATGGCTTCCAGAAGCACAAGGAGATGGCTTCCAGAAGCACAAGGAGATGGCTTCCAGAAGCACAAGGGGATGGCTTCCAGAAGCACAAGGAGATGGCTTCCAGAAGCACAAGGAGATGGCTTCCAGAAGCACAAGGGGATGGCTTCCAGAAGCACAAGGAGATGGCTTCCAGAAGCACAAGGAGATGGCTGCCAGAAGCACAAGGGGATGGCTTCCAGAAGCACAAGGAGATGGCTTCCAGAAGCACAAGGAGATGGCTTCCAGAAGCACAAGGAGATGGCTTCCAGAAGCACAAGGAGATGGCTTCCAGAAGCACAAGGAGATGGCTTCCAGAAGCACAAGGAGATGGCTTCCAGAAGCACAAGGAGATGGCTTCCAGAAGCACAAGGAGATGGCTTCCAGAAGCACAAGGAGATGGCTTCCAGAAGCACAAGGAGATGGCTTCCAGAAGCACAAGGAGATGGCTTCCAGAAGCAGCAACAAGAGCCACAAGGAGAGGTGTGAGGTGCTAAATATACCAAAACAACAAGAAGTGCAGTAAATAAATAAATAAATAAATAAAAAAGTTCTGTGACTGTTCATTAAAACATATCGTTAGGTATTGAGAAAACGGTCCCATGTCCTTCATTCTTAACAATCATAAATTATGTACATTAACACACACAAACCACACATTAACACATATAAACCACACATTAACACACATATAAACCACACCTTAACACTTTAAAAAAATCACAAAACTTCTGGCAACTTACAACACCGCTGCCAATTCTCAATATTCAAACCCGGATTCGAAGCTTCATTTAACGTTATCATTTTAAACACCAACAAAACAAAATTTTGAATTTTAAATTGAGAGGAAACTATAATATAATATTAACGTACCGTTTTTGGAAATCAAAAGAAATCAAGAGAGATACGGTGGAGGAAAATATTAACCGGAGACGTGGCAGCCGCGCTCACCAGACATGGTTGCCAGACACCGCATCGTCTTCATAATTTAGATTAATGTCGTGTTGTGAAGAGTTCCGTCCGGCTCATGGCGGGTTTTTTCTCGATCTGGGGAGAGGTTTGCGGCCGGACGAGCGGCAGAAATGGTTGGGGAGAGGAGAGAAATGGGTGGGGGAGAGAATGGAAAGGCAAGAGAGAGAGAGAGAGAGAGAGAGAGAGAGAGAGAGAGAGAGAGAGAGAGAGAGAGAGAGAGAGAGAGAGAGAGAGAGAGAGAGAGAGAATTTTGAAGAGTGAAAGAGGACTTTTGTTTTCTGACTGGATTGTAAACAAGTTAATTACTGAAATGTTTATTTTTGTGACAAGTTTAAATTAATCTTTATCTCTTGTTAGGGATTCCCGGAGGCTGTTGACTATGTTCTTTGACAGTGTTCTCTCTCTCTCTCTCTCTCTCTCTCTCTCTCTCTCTCTCTCTCTCTCTCTCTCTCTCTGTCTCTCTCTCTCTCTCTCTCTCTCTCTCCGTCTCTCTCTCTCTCTCTCTCTCTCCGTCTCTCTCTCTCTCTCTCTCTCTCTCCGTCTCTCTCTCTCTCTCTCTCTCTCCGTCTCTCAACAAATTTGTTTCAAATTTAATGCTCATGTGTATTGAGTGAATATAGTGTCCACTTTTACCACTGAACTGTGCCGTCCCCTGAGGCCACTTTGGACTCTGCTTCCCCTCTGGTACCCACTCTGACCTGTATGAAGATTTTTGGTCAGAATTTAATTTCCCCTTTGTAAACGCACATAAATAACACTATGTAAACGATGCCTCGAACACTGTTTATATAAGACGTAAATCTGTGTATTTACGTAAATCGTAAACAGAAAAGTATTTTAAAAGCACTACAATCACCTTCTGTGGTTGATTGTTCAATGAACCACTGAACTATATGTTTAACAGATCTCTCACCCTGTCCATGGAGGACAGAAGATAATGTACATATGCTGGTTAGCATTGTAAATATGGGGCCACGCTTGGGGCAGGAAATAAAAAATGTAAAAAAATCCTGTAGACCTAGTCAAAGAATGGCAAAAAAAATATATATATATTCAAAAATATGGAATTTCCACACGGCCACATAACTGCACAAAAAAGACAGTTCAAAGTAATGTTACTTTGAATTTTGTAACTTTACCTTACAAAAAAAATACAAAATCAATATTACATCAAATTAAAAAAACTCAAATACTCGTAAATAACTTAAAAATGCTCATAAATAATAATAAAATACACATTTATTTTGCATTATATCTTGTCCACTTCTACAACTACTCATAACAACTCATAATTACTCATAATAATTGTAATTACCTCAACACCTGTAAACCATTTAATGAGAACATGAGACACAATCAAAACAATGCCCCCCCCCTCCTACCCTTCTCATGATCAGAATAAAACGGCCAAAACGCTTTTGTTAAACAGTTAACAAACAACAGTTATGAGGAGTTAACAACACTGAACTAGAACGTAGAAGTTCTTAACTGCTGGGGTAACAAGTTCTAAATTAATGATGATAATTGGATTCATTTTTCTCAAGTCGAATAAGCGGAGAGAGAGAGAGAGAGAGAGAGAGAGAGAGAGAGAGAGAGAGAGAGAGAGAGAGAGAGAGAGAGAGAGAGAGAGAGAGAGAGAGAGAGAGAGAACAAGGAGTGCACCATTAATTCCGGCAGTAATTCCCTTTGCTCATTATGTATACACTACCCGGAGGGTGATTTGTCATTCTCGTCGACCTGGTAACTCTGGTTCTCTCTCTCTCTCTCTCTCTCTCTCTCTCTCTCTCTCTCTCTCTCTCTCTCTCTCTCTCTCTATCTCTCTCTCTCTCTCTCTCTCTCTCTCTCTCTCTCTCTCTTTCCACCAACCCACTCTGCCTGTACTCCTGGTGCAGGTAGACTCTCCCTGTACCCACCTGTACTCTGGTGCAAGTAGACTCACCCTGTACCCGCCTGTACTCTGGTGCAGGTAGACTCTCCCTGTACCCACCTGTACTCTGGTGCAAGTAGACTCACCCTGTACCCGCCTGTACTCTGGTGCAGGTAGACGCCCTCTGTACCCGTCTGTACTCTGGTGCAGGTAGACTCTCCCTGTACCCACCTGTACTCTGGTGCAAGTAGACTCACCCTGTACCCGCCTGTACTCTGGTGCAGGTAGACTCTCCCTGTACCCGCCTGTACTCTGGTGCAGGTAGACGCCCTCTGTACCCGCCTGTACTCTGGTGCAGGTAGACGCCCTCTGTACCCGTCTGTACTCTGGTGCAGGTAGACTCTCCCTGTACCCACCTGTACTCTGGTGCAAGTAGACTCACCCTGTACCCGCCTGTACTCTGGTGCAGGTAGACTCTCCCTGTACCCGCCTGTACTCTGGTGCAGGTAGACGCCCTCTGTACCCGCCTGTACTCTGGTGCAGGTAGACGCCCTCTGTACCCGTCTGTACTCTGGTGCAGGTAGACTCTCCCTGTACCCGCCTGTACTCTGGTGCAGGTAGACTCTCCCTGTACCCGCCTGTACTCTGGTGCAGGTAGACGCCCTCTGTACCCGCCTGTACTCCTGATGCAGGTAGACTCTCTCCCTGTACCAGCCTGTACTCTGGTGCAGGTAGACGCCCTCTGTACCCGCCTGTACTCCTGATGCAGGTAGACTCTTTCCCTGTACCAGCCTGTACTCTGGTGCAGGTAGACTCTCCCTGTACCCGCCTGTACTCTGGGATGGAACACCCACGTCCTGGCTCTTTAGAATAAGACCTCAGAAAAGTACGTCGTTGCTACTCTACAAAGAAACCTAACTTAACCTATTTTAACCTAACCTCTCCTAACTTAATTCTATTCTAACTTAACCTATTCTATTACTTTATTCTAGTTAATAAAACTATTCTATCTTAACCTATTCTACATATATCAGAATATTCTAATATTCTAACTTAACCTATTATTCTAACTTAACCTATTATTCTAACCTAAGCTAGTTTAGATTAGTTACTGGAGTTAGTTCACATCCAAGAGAGAGTTGGCGGGAAAAAGCTGTTGTTTATCCGTACGGTGGTGGCCTCTGGTGGCGGGAATGTCAACTGCCACTCACCACAGTTGCTGGGGGAGGGTGACATCCTACACACTGTCCTTGAGCGTAATAAGAAGCAAAAAAAAAAAAAAAAGAGTTCGAATATCAACGCTCTTTGCTCTCTGCGATGTCCAGCGAGTATTTCTGTCCACACTTACAAGTACGCGTTGTTTGTGTGGCAGGCGGGAGTGTTGGTTTGCCGCAGTTGGGGGTAGAGGGGGATGGCCGCCTTGCGGGACTCTCTTGTTTGTGGCGGCGGCGCGCGCGGGAAATGGGAGGCAACGGTCGACTATGGACACTATGTCTCACTCTCTCCTTCAATCACTTCTATCCCTCCTTCTTCCATCCCTCCTACATCCATCCCTTCTTTCTCTATCCCTCTTTCCTCTATCCATTTTAAAGGAAGCACGTACCACAGTACCCCCACGCCCAGTTGATGAGGATTACTTTCAGTTGATATTGAAGAGTCTTTTAATTTTAATTTTAATCAAATTAATATCGTTATAGCCCCTCCTCCTCCTCCCCAACCCTTCACCTCCCCTTCTTCCCCCATTCCTTCCCTTCCCTTCCCCCTTCCCTCCCTCCTCCCCAGCCCCATCCCTCCCCTCGTGGTCTGTGTATACACTACCTTGCGTCAAGGTATACTTACACAGATGTGCTCACCTAGGTTATTTCTTTTTTTACACAGGTGTATGCAGGTGTGGACGCGTTCAGACTCGGGGTACAGGTGTGTACACCTGTACCCCTACTAGCCTTACTCTACTAGCCTTACCCTACTAGCCTTACCCTACTTACCTTAACCTACTAGCCTTAACCTACTAGCCTTACCCTACTTACCTTAACCTACTAGCCTTACCCTACTTACCTTAACCTACTAGCCTTACCTTACTAGCCCTACCCTACTTACCTTAACCTACTAGCCTTACCCTACTTACCTTAACCTACTAGCCTTACTCTACTAGTCTTACCCTACTAGCCCTTCTCTACTAGCGTTACCCTACTAGCCTTACCCTACTTACCTTACTCTACTAGCCCTACTCTACTAGCCTTACCCTACTAGCCTTACCCTACTAGCCCTACCCTACTTACCTTAACCTACTAGCCTTACCCTACTAGCCCTACCCTACTAGCCTTACCCTACTAGCCCTACCCTACTAGCCTTACCTTACTAGCCCTACCCTACTTACCTTAACCTACTAGCCTTACCCTACTAGCCCTACCCTACTAGCCTTACCTTACTAGCCCTACCCTACTAGCCTTACCTTACTAGCCCTACCCTACTAACCTTAACCTACTTGCCTTACCCTACTAGCCCTACTCTACTAGTTCTCTTATACTGAACACGACTCAACAATCAGCCAACAATCAGGGGCCAAATTCACGAAGCAGTTACGCAAGCACTTACGACCCTGTACATCTTTTCTCAATCTTAATTGGCGGCTTTGTTTACAATTATTTAAACAGTTAATGAGCTCCGAAGCACCAGGAGGCTGTTTATAACAATAACAACAGCTGACTGGCAAGTTTTCATGCTTGTAAACTGTTTAATAAATGTAACCAAAGCCGTCAAAGATTGAGGAAAGATGTACACGTTCGTAAGTACTTGCGTAACTGCTTCGTGAATCTGGCCTCAGGTATTACCTCCCAACCGCTTCCGTGTGAGTAGGAGTGAACAGGTAACTTAATTACCAGGCAGTCAGTCCGTCCGCGGCTAGGACTCGAACTCGGCCCAAATGGCTCGCGATGCGCGGGTCGATTGCGTTACCACTGCGCCACTAACCTATAATGTCTATAGTTTCGAATTGCACACCCTGACACAGCTCGTTCCGTCTTATGCAGTTGGGTAGTTTATATCTACGCCCTAAACAATGCTGTTTTTTGTCAATTTTTCCTTATAATCTTGTATGTCGCGATCATGTCCCCAAGTCCTCCTCGACTTCAATGCGGTGAGGCCCAGTTTCCCTCGGGGTTTTCCTCGTAGCTTAAGCCCCTTAACTCTGGAACGAGTCTTCTTGTATATGTTTGATAAAGCATGACTTACCATCACGTACACCTGTAGCAGTGTTGGCCCTTCCCTACACCTGTAGCAGTGTTGGCCTTCCCCTACACCTGTAGCAGTGTTGGCCCTTCCCCTACACCTGTAGCAGTGTTGGCCCTTCCCTACACCTGCAGCAGTGTTGGCCTTCCCCTACACCTGTAGCAGTGTTGGCCCTTCCCCTACACCTGCAGCAGTGTTGGCCTTCCCCTACACCTGCAGCAGTGTTGGCCTTCCCCTACACCTGTAGCAGTGTTGGCCCTTCCCCTACACCTGCAGCAGTGTTGGCCCTTCCCTACACCTGCAGCAGTGTTGGCCTTCCCCTACACCTGTAGCAGTGTTGCCCTTCCCTACACCTGTAGCAGTGTTGGCCCTTCCCCTACACCTGTAGCAGTGTTGGCCCTTCCCCTACACCTGTAGCAGTGTTGGCCCTTCCCCTACACCTGTAGCAGTGTTGGCCCTTCCCCTACACCTGTAGCAGTGTTGGCCCTTCCCCTACACCTGCAGCAGTGTTGGCCTTCCCCTACACCTGCAGCAGTGTTGGCCCTTCCCCTACACCTGCAGCAGTGTTGGCCTTCCCCTACACCTGCAGCAGTGTTGGCCCTTCCCCTACACCTGTAGCAGTGTTGGCCCTTCCCTACACCTGCAGCAGTGTTGGCCTTCCCCTACACCTGCAGCAGTGTTGGCCCTTCCCCTACACCTGTAGCAGTGTTGGCCCTTCCCTACACCTGTAGCAGTGTTGGCCCTTCCCCTACACCTGCAGCAGTGTTGGCCCTTCCCCTACACCTGTAGCAGTGTTGGCCCTTCCCTACACCTGTAGCAGTGTTGGCCCTTCCCCTACACCTGCAGCAGTGTTGGCCCTTCCCCTACACCTGCAGCAGTGTTGGCCTTCCCCTACACCTGTAGCAGTGTTGGCCCTTCCCCTACACCTGTAGCAGTGTTGGCCCTTCCCTACACCTGTAGCAGTGTTGGCCTTCCCCTACACCTGTAGCAGTGTTGGCCTTCCCCTACACCTGTAGCAGTGTTGCCCTTCCCTACACCTGCAGCAGTGTTGGCCCTTCCCTACACCTGCAGCAGTGTTGCCCTTCCCTACACCTGTAGCAGTGTTGGCCCTTCCCTACACCTGTAGCAGTGTTGGCCCTTCCCTACACCTGTAGCAGTGTTGGCCCTTCCCTACACCTGTAGCAGTGTTGGCCTTCCCCTACACCTGTAGCAGTGTTGGCCCTTCCCTACACCTGCAGCAGTGTTGGCCCTTCCCTACACCTGCAGCAGTGTTGCCCTTCCCTACACCTGTAGCAGTGTTGGCCCTTCCCTACACCTGTAGCAGTGTTGGCCTTCCCCTACACCTGTAGCAGTGTTGGCCCTTCCCCTACACCTGCAGCAGTGTTGGCCTTCCCCTACACCTGCAGCATTGTTGGCCTTCCCCTACACCTGTAGCAGTGTTGGCCTTCCCCTACACCTGTAGCAGTGTTGGCCTTCCCCTACACCTGTAGCAGTGTTGGCCCTTCCCTACACCTGTAGCAGTGTTGGCCTTCCCCTACACCTGCAGCAGTGTTGGCCTTCCCCTACACCTGCAGCAGTGTTGGCCTTCCCTACACCTGCAGCAGTGTTGGCCCTTCCCTACACCTGTAGCAGTGTTGGCCTTCCCCTACACCTGTAGCAGTGTTGGCCTTCCCCTACACCTGCAGCAGTGTTGGCCTTCCCCTACACCTGCAGCAGTGTTGGCCTTCCCTACACCTGTAGCAGTGTTGGCCTTCCCCTACACCTGTAGCAGTGTTGGCCCTTCCCTACACCTGCAGCAGTGTTGGCCTTCCCCTACACCTGTAGCAGTGTTGCCCTTCCCTACACCTGTAGCAGTGTTGGCCTTCCCCTACACCTGCAGCAGTGTTAGCCTTCCCCTACACCTGCAGCAGTGTTGGCCTTCCCTACACCTGCAGCAGTGTTGGCCCTTCCCTACACCTGTAGCAGTGTTGGCCTTCCCCTACACCTGTAGCAGTGTTGGCCTTCCCCTACACCTGCAGCAGTGTTAGCCTTCCCCTACACCTGCAGCAGTGTTGGCCTTCCCCTACACCTGCAGCAGTGTTGGCCTTCCCCTACACCTGCAGCAGTGTTGGCCCTTCCCTACACCTGTAGCAGTGTTGGCCCTTCCCTACACCTGTAGCAGTGTTGGCCCTTCCCCTACACCTGCAGCAGTGTTGGCCCTTCCCTACACCTGTAGCAGTCAGACATTCTAAATCAAAATCTCTGAATTGTTTCTGAACAAATTCCTCCATTCGTTCATAGAAATATTTGTATTAATTACAAAATACACAAGAAATATATCGTTATATTAACGTGCGAACATAAATATAAACTCACAAAACTGACAGGTTGTTTAAACCGCGGGAGAGTTGATCAGGTTTAAATTTAAAACAAACAAAAAAATAACGGTTGCTTTTGAAGGCGGCAACCCGTTTTGGCGCCAAGATGTCGACAGTTGAATTTTTTTTTTGGTGGATCCACCTGTAATTTCCTGGGAACCGCAGACTCCATTTCCCCTCTCCCTCCTTCTCCCCCCCCCCTTCCCTTCCCCTCCCTTCCTTCCCCCTTCACTATACCTATCTTCTCTCCCTATTCCCTTCTTCTTTACCCATACTGCCCTTCCCTCTCACCGTACCTCACCCCCCCCTGACTTCCTCCCCTCCCCTTCACCGTAACCCTTCATCCCCCCTTCCCCTTCCCTCCCTACCCCTTCCCCCTCCCCCTTAACGAGAGTCAAGTAGTTCCCAGAGCGTCGCTTCTGTGACGTCATACAGGAAGTTCAGAGTACGTGCTCATTCATGCGAGACCCGCCAGTACACGGTCACTCCCCCTCCCAGTACACGGCCACCTCCCCTCCCAGTACACAGTCACTTCCCCCTCCCAGTACACGGCCACCTCCCCTCCCAGTACACAGTCACTTGTATTGGTCACATATTAATAAGAGAAAGAGACAAATAATATACAAAATATTTAAACCCCCAGAAAACTCCACTTCATAAATCACAAGAAACAAAACACAACTTCTTCCTCTTAAATATAAAACAAGACAAAAACAAAAAACAGATTTTTCACCCAACTGGCAACAAAAGCACCCACTGGGTGGGGGGGGGGGGGGGGGTGGGGGGGGGGGGGGGGCGGTGTTGACATGTTGACGAAATTACTATCTGGAGTACGCTACCCGAGTCCTGCCTCGTCCCATCACCGCCTGGCTCTGGCTACCGCTTCAAAACACATCACATTATACAGTATATATATATATATATCCTTAACGAACCGTCATTTTGTATTCCTCGGCGTTGTTTAAATTTAAATGCGTTTATGGGGGGGAACACTGATACCCCGGAGGGTGTTTTGAAGGTAATTATGAAACAAGTTTGTGTAAGTTTAGTGTACTATGCAAGCCAAGAATGGACGCATTCGAACGCGTCAGTCTACTCATTCATAAATGGTTCCATTCAAGGACATAAACACCACTCTGACACACCGTAATAATTCCGTTTGTTTATGGCAGAAAACACGAGTTTCCTCGCTCCAAAGTTCTCCATTGAACACTGGAGTGAACAGAGTAACACTGGAGTGAACAAAGTGGATTAGAACTGGAGTGAACAAAGTGTGACATCACAGGGGGGGGGGAGGGGAGGATAAATATAGACGTCATGTAACCCCGCGTAAAAACACACACACACACACACACACACAGACGGCGAGGGGGGGGGGGGACTATGAGGAGAAAGCACTAGGCCACGACTATATTAACCCTTGGAAGGGGCCAGGATAAGTCTTTGGGATGATGGGACGGGAGGGAGGGTAAAGGAATGGTGCCCGAGCCACTTATGGACGGTCGGGGATCGAACGCCGACCTGCATGAAGCGAGACCGTCGACAAAAAACAACAGCAGTACCTCCCTCCCCCCCCCCCCCTCAGTATAATTACCAAGACTGCTGTTAATGAATGATTATATGTAGCAAATTAGTGATCAAGTTGTCGCCTTAGCAGTAAATAGGTACTCGGGAGTTAGTCAGCTGTCACGGGCTGCTTCCTGGGGGTGGAGGCCTGGTCGAGGACCGGGCCGCGGGGACACTAAAAAGCCCCGAAATCATCTCAAGATAACCTCAAGATAACCTTTCCGCTAGTTTTGGGTTCTAGTGTCCTCGCTAGTGTTAGCTATGTACACAGCTAAGTGAGCTTCCCTAGCTGTGCTTGCTGGGTCGAGCTTCAGCTCTTCGGCCCCATCACTTGACCCTCAGCAGTTGGTAATGGACTCTCGGCTTCCCTTATCATATTTACATTTAGAACTGTGTATTGAATTTGAACTGAATTCGAATTCATTAGGATTTGTTTATCTAGTTAATTCAGTTATTTACGTTACATATGTGTATACTGAAATGTTCTTGTAGGGTCGGTCTCTAGTTCCTGAGCCCCGCCTGCCCAGCTGTCGCTTATTCAATGCGACCTTCCTGTTTGCTTGTTGTTTAAGATTCGCTACTTGGAACAAAAAGTTCCAAGTAGCACGGGCTATGGTGAGCCCGCGTCTTGTTTGCTGTCATATCTACTTGTCTAATCATTTATTTAATTAAACTCTACTATCTCTATTATTCAGGTTCATCTGTGGCCCAGATCCCCATCATTGTTCCCTTGTTCGATCACCGTCTTCTATTGAACCTCTTTATGAACCTTATCGATGCCCCTGAGTACCTTATATGTCGTTATCATGACTCCTCGATAACGTCTCTCATTAAGAATGGCGAGGCTGAGTCTTTCCTCACAGTTCACTCCTGGTAGATCTGGTACCAGCCTCGGTGATTACCTCTGGACCTGTCCTGGAGACAATATGACGTCAACACTGACATCATATCAACAAAACAACAACAACAACGACAGCCACATCAACGACAAGAACAAAATATTGAGGTAATCAGTATATAGGAACCACGAACAGGATTCGAACCCGGACACTTGGTACTGGGAAGCACACGCACCAGCCTACTACTCCACGACAACCCATCAACCATCTGGTCCTCATCAACCAGCCCGTCCTCATCAACAAAGACCATTCCATCCACCCGCCAAACCCCAACTGTTTATGAATGAAAATCTGTTTACACACAACTGATGACGTTCGAACACTTCCGGAACAAGTGCTTCACTGACGACTTCTGTTCGAACCACAGCGCTGTAAATGCTTCACCCACGTACTACAAATACAAATAATCGCCAACAGAACCTAAACCCCTAACCTAACCAATTCCTAAATATGTACAATATGCTAAAATAACATTACTTTATATGTGAGAAAATTCCTATTTCGAGTGAACAGCGTGTTAAAATTTAGAAGAAGTTTGGACGTAGTCGGTTCATATAGAACCTTGGACGTGCTGGTTCATAGAGAAGAACCTTGAACGTCCAATGCGTTTCGAGTACTTCCTAAATCACATTCACTCTCAAATGACACCCATGTCCTAATTTCCTCTCGAGTGAAAGATATGACACATTGGACGGTCCTGACTTGTCCTCGTAGCTCAGTCCTCTTATGTCCAGCACCAGAGTCCTGTCGCATCCCCTCTGTTGCACTTGGTAGAGAGAGAGAGAGAGAGAGAGAGAGAGAGAGAGAGAGAGAGAGAGAGAGAGAGAGAGAGAGAGAGAGAGAGAGAGAGAGGGGACACAATGTCTGTGGGTGAGAGGAGAACATGACACCATCACTCTCCACCTCCCTCTCTATCCGAGGGGATAGAGCAGAGGGGAGAGAGTGAGGATGAATGGTGGGGAAAAGGGGAAATGCGAGTGACTCATCAGCGAGTGATGAGTCAGTGTTTAAATGTGAGGTGAGTGAAAGGAGGAGGGGGGGGGGGGGAATGAAGTAAGGTATTGTGAGGGGGTTTGATTATGAGAAAGGGTGAGAGGGGAGTGTGAGAGAGAAGAGAGTGGGTAGAGAGGAACCAGAGAGAGAGAGAGAGACAGAGAGAGAGAGAGAGAGAGAGCATTAGGGAGAGGGGAGAGTAAGGGGAGAGCCATTTAAAGTGGCAATGTGAAGAAGGGCAGCGAGTGAGGGGACAGTAGGGGAGGAAGAAGGAGGGGAAATGAGTAAGGGTAGCTACGTTAGGAAAGGGGAAGGAACAGAGAGAATAATAATAAGATGGGCTTGATAAACAGTGTAGAGGGGAAAATGAAATAGCCAGAGTGAGAATGGAGGTATAGAGAACACAAAATGAACGAGGGGAACAGAGATTGTGACAAGAGAAAGAGGGGAAAAAAGAGAGAAGAAAGGTAAGCAGAGAACGTAAGGTAAGGTAAGTAGTGGAGGAAGAACGGGAACACCAGAGGGAAAGTACACTAGTTAAAATAGGGGAAAAAATGGGGAGGGGGGAAGAGTTTGGTAGCGTGACCATAAACTAATGGGGGTCAGTCCCTTAGAGGTCAGGGAAATGGGTGCTGAGTCTACATCTGGGTCACCTTTAAGCTAGAAAACAGAGACAGGAGGCTTTCTGGTGGTACTTTCCTATCAGTGAGAGGGAAGTGTCGGGCTATAGCTCCCAATACCCGGCCTACTAGTCTAGCTGTACCCGCTGTGTCACAACTGGACTATTCTGGCGACGGTGCGGATGGAGGAGGGGGTTTCTACAACTTATTCCTTCAGTACATTCGGCGTGTTGACCTCCAGTACAGGGCTAAGACAATTTCCTTTGATTTCTCTCTGACTTATTTGCATCAAGATATGTAAGAAAATTCTTGTGGAGGTCGAAGTGGTGGTGATTT